>NC_063447.1:38474206-38485686 GCF_020379485.1 Brassica napus | reverse complement strand
TGTCCTTGAAGCATGGGGTCCTTAGACTCAGCACGCTGACCATTTCCCGTGGACCGTTACGGTGATTTTGGCCCACGTTGGTGCCCGTATTCTGGTGGCAAGATCCCAGAAATGAACGACGGTACATGTGGAAAGCAATAGAGGGTATTTAGTAATGTAGATTAATGGTGATCCTCGAGAACTCTCGGGAAGGCCGAGACTTTCTGGGGCTGTGGTCAGCACACACAGGACGTCTTGGCTCACCAGAGAGAGAGATGGCTCCCATACCGGTGAGACCGGGCAGATGGTGCTTCTCTAATGGCTCATGGAAGGCAAATGATAACTTTCTCGGGACAAGGATGGTATAGCACCTTACCAGGATTTGATGGTTTGAGGGTGCAAGAAACACCAGAGCTAGTCTTCACCTCTCCATGTAGAGTTTGAATCACTAATCTGGGAAATGGAATGTATGCGGAATTTGCGGCAGGTTCGGGTCACATTTGCAACAAATTGTTCTCAATTGGTGAAGATGGTTTCGGAACCAGAAGAATGGCCAGCGTTTGCAAACTACTTGAAAGATATAAAGACCCTTAGTACTGGATTTCAGAGCTCGGAGATCATCTATGTACCAAGAACGCAGAACACACAGGCGGACAAACTAGCACGGAGTGCAAGAATTCAACCGTCGTTCGTCGTTCACATGAATGCAGAGCTACCCTCTTGGTTAACAGAGTCTATATGAGTCTGTTTTCTTTTGTTGATGTCAAAAAAAAAAATATAGCATCTCTTATTACATTCAGTACAAAAGCATGATATTGTTATAAATCATATTGTGGATGTCCATAACCGGCCCGGTTCATAACCGGCCCAATGCTAGAGAGAGAGAGAGAGAGAGAGAGAGAATCGGCATCTTGTCTTTTCCTTATTAGATTATGATTTGTACTCTTTCCATATTTGTATTTCCTTTCTTTAGTCTTTCCATTATTCTATGACGGTGTAATTCCCTATATATAAAGGGCTCCTTATGTTTATGAATAATACAGAAACATAGATTATATTTTCTAGTTTCACAACACGTTATCAGCACGATAGAATCTAAATCCCTAAGCTAAAACAAACCGCCTAAAACCCTAACCCTAATCGGCGAACATCCTTACCGGCAAACCATCCTAATCCCGATCGCGAAACCTTACTTCCCGATCCTTGTTTGCAATCTGTTACTGATAAGCTTCAGCTCAAGGCGTTCCTGATCCTAGCTCAGACGATCTCGGCTTGTTCAACCTCAGCTCGCAAACAAGACGATCTCAGACAGCTCGCGACCCGATCAGCACGTTGACAGCTCGCGTTCCCGATCTCAGCAATCAGACAGCTCGCGTTCCGATCAGTTCCAGCTTGCGGTTCATCTCTTTGGTGGTCCATTCAACCCTACTTGAGGTTAAGGTAATTCGAAACCTTAAAGATAACCCATAATCGAATTTGATTGTTTGATAAGAATCGGAACCATAAAAACTACAAACCCTAATAGTATGATCTAATGTTGAAATCAAAACCATAGGGTAATAGATCAAAACCCCCAATGAGTAATCGAAGCTCATAATCATAAGTTCGATACCCCAAACCCTAATCGAGATTGATTGTTTGATCAATTAAAATCGAAACCTTAATGGTTTTGAATCTCAAAACCCCCAATGATCTAAGATCAAAATCGAAACCCTAATATCCATGATCCTAGCCGCATACATGCTTATTGCATGAATGCATGAAATCAATTTTATTTAAAACCCTAATACTAAAACACATTCGATTTTATAAACCCTAATTCGAAATCAAATTGATTGATTGAATGAATTAAAATCGAAATCCTAATCTAATGCTTTGAATCGAAATTGATTGTTTGAATGATTGTATGTTTGGATATAGTATGCTAGCCTTGATTAATTAAAACCGTATTGAATTTGATCACATAGAAATAGATTGCTAGGATTGATAATCTCATTCTTGAATTTGGTTGTTTGAATTGATAAAACCGATTGAATGATTTTCAAATTGAAGTCGTATTGATTGTTTGATCGAAACCCTAATGTCTTGAAATTAAAATCGAATACTATCTTGTTTGATTGATTAAAACCGAATGCTTGAATTGAAATAGAAATTGCTTGCTAGGTTAAATGATTTATGCATTCTCGTCTTGATAATGATCCGGCTAGTATTGATAGTTTTCATACATTCTCGAATGAACCCTAATTGTTGCATTGCTCGACTGTTTGATTGCAATTACACATTGAACTCTTAGAAAACCGTTTGCTAAGATTGAAAGCGAATAACCATTGTATTGATTGCATTGAAACCGTTTGCTAAGATTGTAGCCGTGCGGCTTGTTTGCATCATGCATGCATAATAGTACAAATTGATTGCATATAGAATCCGAATGCTAAGATTGAACATGTATGCATCATATACGAATGACCTATTTGCATCATACCTAGAATCCGGATTGCTTGAGCATATTGATTGCATTCGCTTGAACACTTTTAAATCTAAATTATGAAACATATGATTTCAGATGTCAAAAATCAACAACTTGGATTTTGATGCCCTAAGTCTCTCTGGAGATAATTACTTGCAATGAGCACTTGATGCTAAGATCATCTTAAAATCCAAGGGACTCGGTGAATGTATCACCGAGGGCAATAATTCAAGTGAGAAAGATAGATACAGTACGATATTAATTATACGCCATCATCTTATTGAGAGTCTCAAAGATCAGTATTTGACTATTGAGAATCCTCTAGACCTTTGGACTTAGTTGAAAACGAGATATGATCACCAGAGAACGGTGTTATTACCAAAGGCTATGTATGATTGGAGGAATCTCAGAATCCAGGACTTCAAGTCCGTGGACGAGTATAACTCGGCCCTGTTTAAAATAGTTTCAAAATTGAAACTGTGTGGTGAGGATATAACGGATAAGGATATGCTTGAGAAAACCTTTTCCACCTTCCACACAAGCAATGTGTTGTTACAACAACAGTACCGTGAGAAGGGCTTCTCTACTTATGCTAATCTGATCTCTTGTCTTTTGCTTGCTGAGCAAAACAATGAATTGTTGATGATAAACAGTAAATTGAGACCTCCTGGAACAAACCCATTACCTGAGGCACATGCGACCGTAGAGGCTAAGAAAGAGTCGAACCATGTCCAGAGTGATAGCCAACACAACTGTGGTCGTGGAAAATGGCATGGACATGGTGGTTGAGACCGAAACTCGTTTGGTCGAGGTCAAGGCAACTCATATGGCCGTGGCTCCTATGGAGGCCGTGGACATGGCCGAGGCCGTGGTACATCTTTCAAGCCACAAAACTCGACCAAATCCGTTTGCCATAGATGTGGTATGGATAATCATTGGGCTAAGACATGTAGGACTCCCAAACATCTCGTTGTCCTCTACCAAGAGAGTTTGAAAGGGAAGAATCCTAAAGCTCATATGACTTATCAAGATGGTGAAGATGATTTTAATCATGAACGAGACGATCCTATGGATTATGAAACTTCAGATTGTTTAAAAGAATGAAGTTGAATTTGACATCTATGTTTTCGTGTTCTTTTTCTATGTTTTGATTGTTTTGAACTTATTTTATTAATGAATGAAAGTTTTTATATGAAGTCTCTAAAGTATCATTCTGGGTATAGCCAGTCTCATAAAGGGCTACGACCAGGCTAAGATCCTGTTGTCTAAGGGTACGCACATAGAGATATCTGATGCATTGTATTCACCCAAATCTAAGAGAAGCCTATTGAGCTTTAAAGACATTCAAATGAATGACTTTCATATTGAGACTAAGGGCGAAGGAAACAAAGAGTTCCTTCAGATCATAGAGATCGGCCAAGGCTATAATAAAGTCCTAGAGTCTATACATGTGTTCTCTACTGGCCTTTTACTATGCTAAGGTCGGATTGATAGAGACCAATGCTGGTGAGTTCACGTCCTAAGCGTTTAATGATTACTGTATGTCCATGGGGGTAAGTGTGGAACACTCTGTGGCACATGTACATACACAGAACGACTTGGCCGAATCATTCATAAAACGAATTCAGCTAATAGCTAGACCATTGCTTATGAGGTCTAAGCTTCCGGCCACAGCTTTGGGACACGCGGTCTTGCACGCGGCCGAACTGATTCATATCAGACCGTCTAGTGAACATAAATATTCCCCTTCACAATTGCTTACGGGTCATGAGCCAGACATATCCCATCTTAAGATATTTGGTTGTGCCGTCTATGTACCAATTGCTCCACCACAGAGAACAAAGATGTGACCTCAAAGGAGGATGGGGATATATGTTAGATATGATTCCCCCACGATTATAAAATACCTTGAGCCAACTACGGGTGATTTATTTAAGGCCAGGTATGCGGGTTGTCACTTTGATGAATCCGAACATCCAACATTAGGGGGAGATAGCAATAAGCTGGTAAAAAAAAGATTACATGGAATCAAACATCCTTATCTTGGCAAGATCCTCGGACTCAGGAATGTGATTTAGAAGTCCAAAAGATTATACATTTACAAAAGCTAGCTAATCAATTGCCAGATTCCTTTGCTGACCCGAAAAGAATGACTAAGTCATATATACCAGCTGCTAATGCACCAATCAGAATTGATGTTCAAGAGGGACACAATCAAGTTGCTACCGAGTCTAGACAGCGTTTGAAACGTGGTAGACCAATAGGTTCCAAAGATAAGAACTCTCGGAAAACTAAGAAAGGTGCAGAGAATGAAACCAAGGTTGTTGAAACCCTAGACACGACCGCGGCCGTTCCTAAATCCCGGGACTTAGCCGCGGCCGATCCCATAACCCTAATAGCGATCGCGGCCGATCATGAATGCTTATATGCAGCCGGCCCTGATGTATCTAATACTGATTCTTGGGATGCCAAGATTCAAGGTACTGAAGGTCCTAATAATAATGAGATCTCAATAAACTATGTCTTGTCTGAGATACAATGGAACATAAAGAATGTCAACATTGATGATATATTTGCATACAAGGTAGCACTTGAACTTATTGATTTGAATGAGGATCATGAACCTACGTCTATTTATGAGTGCACTCAACGATCAGATTGGACCAAATGGAAAGAAGCTATAAACATGGAGTTAAACTCTTTAAAGAAGAGAGATGTCTTTGGACCAATAGTCCGGACACCATATTATGTTAAACCAGTCGGCTATAAGTGGGTCTTTGTGAGGAAAAGAAATGAACACGGCAAGGTCGTGAGATATAAAGCGCGGCTTGTTGCACAAGGATTCTCACATAGACCATGAATAGATTATGATGAGACATACTCCCCTGTGGTGGATGCTACTACTTTTAGATTCCTGATAAGTCTGGCTATAAGAGAGAAATTAAACTTGCGGTTAATGGATGTTGTAACTGCATTCTTATATGGGCCACTGGATAATGAGATTTATATGAAAGTACCAGAGGGTATAGAGTTGAAAAACAAATCAAGTACACGAGAACAACACTGTATAAAGTTGAATAAGTCACTTTATGGATTGAAACAATCAGGCCAAATGTGGTACAATAGGTTAAGTGAGTACCTAGAGAGAGAAGGATACAAGGATGATCCAATCAGCCCTTGTATTTTTATAAAGAAATTCGGCCAGGGCTTTGTGATTATAGCAGTGTATGTTGATGATTTAAATATCCTAGGAACCTCTGGAGAGATTTCCCAAACAGTTGAATATCTTAAGAAAGAATTCGAGATGAAAGATCTTGAAAAAAAAACAAAGTTTTGTTTGGGATTACAGCTTGAGTACATAAGAGATGGAATCCTTGTGCATCAAATGACATATACAGAAAAGTACTCAAGAGATTCAACATGGCCGAGTCTCACCCATTATCTAGCCCCATGGTCGTGAGGTCCCTCGGCCTGGACACTGATCCGTTCCGTCCTAAGATGGACGATAAAGATGTCCTTGGTCCCGAAGTGCCATATCTCAGTGCCATAGGAGCTTTAATGTATATGGCTAGTCACACGACCAGATATATGTATTGTCTAGATTAAGCTCTTGTCCAACCAAAAGGCACTGGAACGGGATTAAACATGTTATTCGTTACCTGCATGGAACGAAAGACTTGGGTTTATTTTATAATAACCAAAACAAAGAAGGTTTAGTTGCTTTTGCTGATGCAGGTTATCTTTCGGATCCACACAATGCTCGATCACATACATGCTATGTTTTCACACATGGTGGAACGGCCATATCATGACGTTCCATGAAGCAGACGATCGCGGCCACATCTTCAAACCATTTCTGAGATCTTGGCTGTTCATGAGGCCAACCGCGAGTTGTTCAGAACAGGGGGAGTAATACGTGTTGTACTCTTTTTCCTTCACCATGGTTTTGTCCCACTGGGTTTTCCTGGTAAGGTTTTAATGAGGCAACATCTAAAGCATATTACAATCCCTGTATGGTTATGACATCCAAGGGAGAGTGTTATAAATCATATTGTGGATGTCCATAACCGGCCCGGTTCATAACCGGCCCGGTTCATAACCGGCCCAATGCTAGAGAGAGAGAGAGTCGACCGTGAGGAGAGAGAGAGAGAGAGAGAGAGAGAATCGGCATCTTTCCTTTTCCTTATTAGATTATGATTTGTACTTTTTCCATATTTGTATTTCCTTTCTTTAGTCTTTCCATTATTCTATGACGGTGTAATTCCCTATATATAAATGGCTCCTTATGTTTATGAATAATACAGAAACATAGATTCTATTCTCTAGTTTCACAACAGATATATGTATTCTTCTCGGCCTGGTATTTGTTGTTTAGCCAGCAAGTCAGCACATGAGTTAGATCCCCGGTTTGTCCAAACGTGTTGTATGGTCTCGAACCTTTGCTCTCATTTCCATATATCGCGTAGCCAGTTTAAGACGTCAATATTTTTCGTTTTCCTTGTAACCAGATTGATGACATTTGCATTATCTCCTTCAAAGATAACTTTTGTGTGTCCTTGGCTCCAACAAACCATCATAGCACCAAGTAAAGCTTGTAGTTCACTCTCGAGGGCACCAAGTAAAGCTTTCTTGTCTTGAATTGCCCTGCTCCCTTAAAGAGACCCATGCTATCTCTAACCAGCCATCCAGCTTGTACTGGTGTGTTTATGTTGAAGAATTATCCGTCATAATTGCATTTAACCAATCCCAGATCAGGTCTCTTCCAGTTATGTCGTTGATGAGTTGGTGTCCTCTGTGGTTGTCCTATCTGATCTGCATCAAGATATTGTTGTGCTTCCAGCCATTATTTTGTATAGTAGTATGCGGCTTGAAGAGAATGTCGCCAATGAGTTAATTTCTGTTGGAGCACCATTTTGTTTCTACATTTCCATATGCGCCAGAGTATCCACCAAGGTAATTGTTTGATTTGGTTTGGTATTGCAGAGTCCTGATGGAGTAGGAGACCTAATTTATCTTCTAGCGTGCCTTGCGACTGAAGCAAACCACTATTTGAATAACCCGATGCTCTCCAGATGTTTTGAGCATAGATACAATCGAAGAAAAGGTGTTCTGCTGTTTCTTCCTGATAGCAGTGAGGGCATTTCACAGAATTTGTTACATGACGCCGTTGAAGATTTCTCCCAAGAGGTAGGGATATAGTAATCATCTTCGAAAGGAAATGTTTTATTTTGGTGCTGTAAGAAGATTCCAGATGAGTTTTTTGAGTTGTACATCACCTGGTGGAGGAGTGATATGTTGATTACTCGGAGTATGTGTTGCAAGCCAGTATCCTGATTTGACGGTATAATCCACCGTTTTCTTGTAGCGTTAGACTAGTTGATCAGCTTCAGATGATGAACACAACTTAATGGCAAGTATTTCTTCAGCATCATCATGGTTCATTGTATTGCGAGCTAGTTCCTCATTCCATTCCTTTTGATCTTGACGTATAAAATCTGAGACCTTGATGTTTCCAGTTTGATCAGAGAATGGTGCCGGTGGCCTAGGAGGTGTAGTTGGTAACCAATGATCATTCCAAGTATCAATCATGTTGCCACTACCAATAACAAAACGAACTCCTTTTTTTATTACGTCTCTCCCGTGTAGTAATGATTTCCAAATATAGGAGCTCTGTTTTGTTTCTCGTGCAGTAAGAATAGAAGATGATGGGATACACCAAACTTGCTTCCCAAGTAAGGCATCATTGAATTTTTCAATGTCTCTGAATCCCATTCCTCCTTCTTTTTTTTGGTAGACTCATTCTATCACAAGCAAACCAATGCATTCCTTTACAGCCATCATTCTTTCCCCACCAGAACTTTGCCAAGATATTATTAATATCATCACAGACACTCTTCGGCAATTTGAAAGTATTCATAGGGTATACCGGTGTCCCCGAAGCCACAGATTTGATGAGTACTTGTTTACCACCTGTAGATAGAAATTTATTTTGCCATCCTTGTGTTTTTGCTTTGACTTTTTCAGTGACATACTTCAGTATCTCAGCTTTCTTCCTTCCAAATTGCTCAGGGATACCAAGATATTTTCCTCCACCACCTTCATTGTGTATACTAAGAGGCATCTCATCTGTGTTTTAACTTGATCTTTAACCCGACTGCCAAAGGTTATTGAAGATTTGTATAGGTTAACTGCTTGACCGGAAACCTTCTCATACTGATGCAGAATCTGTTTGATAGCCCTACCATTTTTTGGATTTGCTAATGAGAAGAATAATGAATCATCAGCAAATAGAAGATGGTTAATCGAAGGACTATGTTAATTGATTTTAATTCCCTGAATCTTCCTCTTCGTTGCAGCTCTAGTCATCATATATGAGAGAACTTCAGCACATATAATAAATAGATACATTGATAATGGATCTCCTTGCCGTATACCTCTCTCCGGTTTGACATATCCTTTTGGGAAGCCATTTATAAATATTGAGAAGCTCACAGATGATACACATATCATAATCCAACTGATCCATTTTTCACAGAATCCCATTCTTCTCATTGTTTCTTCCAGGAAGCTCCACTCAAGTCGATCATAAGCCTTTGTGATGTCAGTTTTCAGCGCCATATAGGATTTAGATTGCCGCTTTTTGACCTTGAGAGAATGATAAACTTCATGAGCAATGATAGTGTTGTCAGATATTATTCTTCCAGGTATAAAGGCTGTCTGATTTTCTGCAATGATGTTAGTCAAATGTCTCTTGAGCCGCATCACCAATATCTTAGAGATGATTTTATAGCTGACATTACAGAGGGTTATGGGGCGAAATTCAGACATGGTAGTTGGTGGTCTGACTTTAGGAATTAGGCAGATGTTGGTATGATTATGGTTCTGGTTTAGATATCCACCCTCGAAGAATTGTTGCACCTCTTTGAGGATGCTCTCATTAATGTCTCCCCAAAAAGTATGATAGAATGCTGCAGAAAACCCATCAAGACCAGGAGCTTTGTGACTACCTATAGCAAAAACTGCATCTTTAATCTCATCCATAGAAACTTGTCTTGTAAGGTCATCATTAATATCAATAGTAACCCGAGGAATGAAGTCATCAAACATATCACCAAACTCCATTCTGTTTTGCTGATGAGATCCAAATTGTAGTTTGAAATATTCCTCTGCAATCTCTGCTATCTCAGCATCACTATGCTTTATGCTTTATGCTTTATGTTGCCTTCTGAGTCTTGTAGTGAGTTGATTATGTTCCGGATTCGTCTTCCCTTTGTTATAGAATGAAAATACTTTGTATTTCTATCTCCTGCTTTGAGCCAAGGGTTTCGACTCTTTCTTTTCCAAAAATACTCTTCATCCACATATGCCTGTTGTAGCTCTCCGTGAAGTCTCTTTCTTTCTGCCAGAGGGTATCCATTAGTGCATGCTTCATCTAGTTGGTTACATAGCATGACTATTTTTTCACGTGAGTTACATTGATGTTCTCGTTTCCATTTAGCAATGTGTGATCTACTGTGTTGTAGTTTCGTCAGTAAAGAGCTTTTTCCTAGTCCCGCTGGTCTGTTCCATTGTCTTGTAACTGATTGTCTGAAGCCCTCCTGTGATTTGAGTCGGTCATCATATATAAATTTCTTGTGGCGTTCATCTGGTTTCCCTTCAAAAAATGTTATAAGTGGTCTGTGGTCAGATTCACCAAGTTCCAAGAAGTGAGTTTCTGATGAAGGAAACTGATCATGCCATTCTATATTCCCCATTGTACGGTCTAGACAGCTTGTCACATAATGAATTACCCTCTGACCTGCCCAAGAATATCTGTTTCCAACAGTCTTAACATCTGAGAAGTTGCATGTTCTAATCATTTGTCGGAAGTCATAGAAACTACTTTCTGATCTCACATTTCCACGCGTCTTTTCTCCATTGTGTAACAGTTCATTAAAGTCACCCATGATGAACCATTTACCACTTCTATTAACAACAGTACGTTCTATCCTTTCCCAAAGTATAGATTTACGTTGACGATCAGGGAACCCATACACAAAAGACAAGTAGAAACTGATTCCATTAAAAACCATTGTACAATCTAGAAGATTAGGAGACTGATACTATACTAATAAATCTACTTCTTGCTTCCAAAAGATAACTAAACCACCTCTTAAACCATTAGGTGGGACTGTTACATAGAAAGGAAAACCAAGCTCGCAACCCAAATCTCTGATGTAGTCATCACCTTGCTTTGTTTCTGATAGACATATTATGTCCAAGAGATATTTGTTGTATATCTCTTTTAGGCGTCGAACCGTCGAGTCTGTACCAATCCCTCGATAGTCCCAACAGACTACTCTCATGGTTGATATCTTGCATATTTCCATTGTTTTATTCATTCACCCATGTGCATTTTGATCATATAGACTAGGATTTAGCCATGTTTAGGTTGCATTTTGCATACATGAGTCTTTATCAGGTATTGGAGTACCACATGGAGTTCTTGGAGACATTTGGATGCATTTGGAGCTCAAAAGAGGTGATAAAGGTGATCATTGGACGAGCAGTGCATGGGAGTGACCTCACCGGAGCGACACCGTGAAGTCGCTGTGACACCCTTTCAGAGCGACTTGGCCAGAGCGACACCCCGATGTCGCTCGCGTTTTCATCGCTCGGAGGCACGAGAGCGACCTTACAGCGACGTTCCGCAGTGACACCATAAGGTCGCTCAAGCTGGAAGCGACGTGACCAGAGCGACACAGCCAGGTAGCTCGCGAAGAGCGACCCGGAGCGACGTCTCGCAGCGACCCCTCCAGGTCGCTCCCGAAGCCTGGAGCGACCTCTCGGAGCGACTACTGGAGGTCGCTGCTCGCCTTTTGTTTGCTCGACTTCATGTTTACTCAAGGGTCTTTTGGTCATTTCATTATGCATGTTTTTACTTTCTAAACCTAAGTTTAAGTATCTTTTGTAAGCCAGGAGAGGCAGATTATTTTTTATCAAAAGAAAACCACCAAAACCTCTTGGAAAGTTCATTTCATTGAATTAATTGATC
>NC_063447.1:35809785-35916606 GCF_020379485.1 Brassica napus | reverse complement strand
TGCAACACGAGGATTCCCGGAGGTCACCCCATCCTATACTACTCTCGCCCAAGCACGCTTGACTGCGGAGTTCTGATGGGATCCGGTGCATAGTGCTGGTATGATCGCACCCGTTAGTACATCACTCGCGTTTCCATATATCATTTGTTTCGGCCAATCCAAGTGTAAGGCCGTGGGGCCCACATGATTTTCTGACTTTTTTTTTCAGCGGAATAGTGCATCGAGGTTAATGGCGTTAAGAAAGCATCAAAACAACCTGAAAATCCGATTGGGATCCTTTTTTACGTCCCTTAACTTTCTGCAGCCCGTTTGAGGGTCAAAACGGCTGAATTTGGGCCCGAAAAATTGCCACCCCTATTCACCGCCCTTTATGTTTCTGGGCCTTTCCGAAATGGTGCTATGGGCGACGTTTTCCTCACGGTTCAAAAGTTATGAGGTTTCCAAGTTAGACTCGTTTTAGGCCGAGAATAATAAAATAAAATAATAATAAAAGGGGTGCAACACGAGGACTTCCCGGGAGGTCACCCATCCTAGTACTACTCTCGCCCAAGCACGCTTAACTGCGGAGTTCTGATGGGATCCGGTGCATTAGTGCTGGTATGATCGCACCCGTTAGTACATCACTCGCGTTTCCATATATCATTTGTTTCGGCCAATCCAAGTGTAAGGCCGTGGGGCCCACATGATTTTCTTACTTTTTTTTCAGCGGAATAGTGCATCGAGGTTAATGGCGTTAAGAAAGCATCAAAAACAACCTGAAAATCCGATTGGGATCCTTTTTTACGTCCCTTAACTTTCTGCAGCCCGTTTGAGGGTCAAAACGGCTGAATTTGGGCCCGAAAAATTGCCACCCCTATTCACCGCCCTTTATGGTTCTGGGCCTTTCCGAAATGGTGCTATGGGCGACGTAGTTCCTCACGGTTCAAAAGTTATGAGGTTTCAAGTTTAGACTCGTTTTAGGCCGAATAATAAAATAAAAATAATAATAAAAAGGGGTGCAACACGAGGACTTCCCGGGAGGTCACCCATCCTAGTACTACTCTCGCCCAAGCACGCTTAGCTGCGGAGTTCTGATGGGATCCGGTGCATTAGTGCTGGTATGATCGCACCGTTAGTACATCACTCGCGTTTCCATATATCATTTGTTTCGGCCAATCCAAGTGTAAGGCCGTGGGGCCCACATGATTTTGTGATTTTTTTTTTCAGCGGAATAGTGCATCGAGGTTAATGGCGTTAAGAAAGCATCAAAAACAACCTGAAAATCCGATTGGGATCCTTTTTACGTCCCTTAACTTTCTGCAGCCCGTTTGAGGGTCAAAACGGCTGAATTTGGGCCCGAAAAATTGCCACCCCTATTCACCGCCTTTATGGTTTCTGGGCCTTTCCGAAATGGTGCTATGGGCGACGTAGTTCCTCACGGTTCAAAAGTTATGAGGTTTCCAAGTTTAGACTCGTTTTAGGCCGAAAAATAAAATAAAAATAATAATAAAAAGGGGTGCAACACGAGGACTTCCCGGGAGGTCACCCATCCTAGTACTACTCTCGCCCAAGCACGCTTAACTGCGGAGTTCTGATGGGATCCGGTGCATTAGTGCTGGTATGATCGCACCCGTTAGTACATCACTCGCGTTTCCATATATCATTTGTTTCGGCCAATCCAAGTGTAAGGCCGTGGGGCCCACATGATTTTCTGATTTTTTTTTTCAGCGGAATAGTGCATCGAGGTTAATGGCGTAAAAAGCATCAAAAAACAACCTGAAAATCCGATTGGGATCCTTTTTTACGTCCCTTAACTTTCTGCAGCCCGTTTGAGGGTCAAAACGGCTGAATTTGGGCCCGAAAAATTGCCACCCCTATTCACCGCCCTTTATGTTTCTGGGCCTTTCCGAAATGGTGCTATGGGCGACGTAGTTCCTCACGGTTCAAAAGTTATGAGGTTTCCAAGTTTAGACTCGTTTAGGCCGAATAATAAAATAAAAATAATAATAAAAAGGGGTGCAACACGAGGACTTCCCGGGAGGTCACCCATCCTAGTACTACTCTCGCCCAAGCACGCTTAATGCGGAGTTCTGATGGGATCCGGTGCATTAGTGCTGGTATGATCGCACCCGTTAGTACATCACTCGCGTTTCCATATATCATTTGTTTCGGCCAATCCAAGTGTAAGGCCGTGGGGCCCACATGATTTTCTTACTATTTTTTCAGCGGAATAGTGCATCGAGGTTAATGGCGTTAAGAAAGCATCAAAAACAACCTGAAAATCCGATTGGGATCCTTTTTACGTCCCTTAACTTTCTGCAGCCCGTTTGAGGGTCAAAACGGCTGAATTTGGGCCCGAAAAATTGCCACCCCTATTCACCGCCCTTTATGGTTTCTGGGCCTTTCCGAAATGGTGCTATGGGCGACGTAGTTCCTCACGGTTCAAAAGTTATGAGGTTTCCAAGTTTAGACTCGTTTTAGGCCGAAAAATAAAATAAAAATAATAATAAAAAGGGGTGCAACACGAGGACTTCCCGGGAGGTCACCCATCCTAGTACTACTCTCGCCCAAGCACGCTTAACTGCGGAGTTCTGATGGGATCCGGTGCATTAGTGCTGGTATGATCGCACCCGTTAGTACATCACTCGCGTTTCCATATATCATTTGTTTCGGCCAATCCAAGTGTAAGGCCGTGGGGCCCACATGATTTTGTGATTTTTTTTTCAGCGGAATAGTGCATCGAGGTTAATGGCGTTAAGAAAGCATCAAAAACAACCTGAAAATCCGATTGGGATCCTTTTTTACGTCCCTTAACTTTCTGCAGCCCGTTTGAGGGTCAAAACGGCTGAATTTGGGCCCGAAAAATTGCCACCCCTATTCACCGCCCTTTATGGTTTCTGGGCCTTTCCGAAATGGTGCTATGGGCGACGTAGTTCCTCACGGTTCAAAAGTTATGAGGTTTCCAAGTTTAGACTCGTTTTAGGCCGAAAATAAAATAAAAATAATAAATAAAAAGGGGTGCAACACGAGGACTTCCCGGGAGGTCACCCATCCTAGTACTACTCTCGCCCAAGCACGCTTAACTGCGGAGTTCTGATGGGATCCGGTGCATTAGTGCTGGTATGATCGCACCCGTTAGTACACATCACTCGCGTTTCCATATATCATTTGTTTCGGCCAATCCAAGTGTAAGGCCGTGGGGCCCACATGATTTTGTGATTTTTTTTTCAGCGGAATAGTGCATCGAGGTTAATGGCGTTAAGAAAGCATCAAAAACAACCTGAAAATCCGATTGGGATCCTTTTTTACGTCCCTTAACTTTCTGCAGCCCGTTTGAGGGTCAAAACGGCTGAATTTGGGCCCGAAAAATTGCCACCCCTATTCACCGCCCTTTATGGTTTCTGGGCCTTTCCGAAATGGTGCTATGGGCGACGTAGTTCCTCACGGTTCAAAAGTTATGAGGTTCCAAGTTTAGACTCGTTTTAGGCCGAATAATAAAATAAAAATAATAATAAAAAGGGGTGCAACACGAGGACTTCCCGGGAGGTCACCCATCCTAGTACTACTCTCGCCCAAGCACGCTTAACTGCGGAGTTCTGATGGGATCCGGTGCATTAGTGCTGGTATGATCGCACCCGTTAGTACATCACTCGCGTTTCCATATATCATTTGTTTCGGCCAATCCAAGTGTAAGGCCGTGGGGTCCACATGATTTTCTTACTGTTTTTTTTCAGCGGAATAGTGCATCGAGGTTAATGGCGTTAAGAAAGCATCAAAAACAACCTGAAAATCCGATTGGGATCCTTTTTTACGTCCCTTAACTTTCTGCAGCCCGTTTGAGGGTCAAAACGGCTGAATTTGGGCCCGAAAAATTGCCACCCCTATTCACCGCCCTTTATGGTTTCTGGGCCTTTCCGAAATGGTGCTATGGGCGACGTAGTTCCTCACGGTTCAAAAGTTATGAGGTTCCAAGTTTAGACTCGTTTTAGGCCGAATAATAAAATAAAAATAATAATAAAAAGGGGTGCAACACGAGGACTTCCCGGGAGGTCACCCATCCTAGTACTACTCTCGCCCAAGCACGCTTAACTGCGGAGTTCTGATGGGATCCGGTGCATTAGTGCTGGTATGATCGCACCCGTTAGTACATCACTCGCGTTTCCATATATCATTTGTTTCGGCCAATCCAAGTGTAAGGCCGTGGGGCCCACATGATTTTCTGACTTTTTTTTTCAGCGGAATAGTGCATCGAGGTTAATGGCGTTAAGAAAGCATCAAAAACAACCTGAAAATCCGATTGGGATCCTTTTTTACGTCCCTTAACTTTCTGCAGCCCGTTTGAGGGTCAAAACGGCTGAATTTGGGCCCGAAAAATTGCCACCCCTATTCACCGCCCTTTATGGTTTCTGGGCCTTTCCGAAATGGTGCTATGGGCGACGTAGTTCCTCACGGTTCAAAAGTTATGAGGTTTCCAAGTTTAGACTCGTTTTAGGCCGAATAATAAAATAAAAATAATAATAAAAAGGGGTGCAACACGAGGACTTCCCGGGAGGTCACCCATCCTAGTACTACTCTCGCCCAAGCACGCTTAACTGCGGAGTTCTGATGGGATCCGGTGCATTAGTGCTGGTATGATCGCACCCGTTAGTACATCACTCGCGTTTCCATATATCATTTGTTTCGGCCAATCCAAGTGTAAGGCCGTGGGGCCCACATGATTTTCTTACTTTTTTTTCAGCGGAATAGTGCATCGAGGTTAATGGCGTTAAGAAAGCATCAAAAACAACCTGAAAATCCGATTGGGATCCTTTTTTACGTCCCTTAACTTTCTGCAGCCCGTTTGAGGGTCAAAACGGCTGAATTTGGGCCCGAAAAATTGCCACCCCTATTCACCGCCCTTTATGGTTTCTGGGCCTTTCCGAAATGGTGCTATGGGCGACGTAGTTCCTCACGGTTCAAAAGTTATGAGGTTTCCAAGTTTAGACTCGTTTTAGGCCGAATAATAAAATAAAAATAATAATAAAAAGGGGTGCAACACGAGGACTTCCCGGGAGGTCACCCATCCTAGTACTACTCTCGCCCAAGCACGCTTACTGCGGAGTTCTGATGGGATCCGGTGCATTAGTGCTGGTATGATCGCACCCGTTAGTACATCACTCGCGTTTCCATATATCATTTGTTTCGGCCAATCCAAGTGTAAGGCCGTGGGGCCCACATGATTTTCTTACTTTTTTTTCAGCGGAATAGTGCATCGAGGTTAATGGCGTTAAGAAAGCATCAAAAACAACCTGAAAATCCGATTGGGATCCTTTTTTACGTCCCTTAACTTTCTGCAGCCCGTTTGAGGGTCAAAACGGCTGAATTTGGGCCCGAAAAATTGCCACCCCTATTCACCGCCCTTTATGGTTTCTGGGCCTTTCCGAAATGGTGCTATGGGCGACGTAGTTCCTCACGGTTCAAAAGTTATGAGGTTTCCAAGTTTAGACTCGTTTTAGGCCGAAAAATAAAATAAAAATAATAATAAAAAGGGGTGCAACACGAGGACTTCCCGGGAGGTCACCCATCCTAGTACTACTCTCGCCCAAGCACGCTTAACTGCGGAGTTCTGATGGGATCCGGTGCATTAGTGCTGGTATGATCGCACCCGTTAGTACATCACTCGCGTTTCCATATATCATTTGTTTCGGCCAATCCAAGTGTAAGGCCGTGGGGCCCACATGATTTTCTGACTTTTTTTCAGCGGAATAGTGCATCGAGGTTAATGGCGTTAAGAAAGCATCAAAAACAACCTGAAAATCCGATTGGGATCCTTTTTTACGTCCCTTAACTTTCTGCAGCCCGTTTGAGGGTCAAAACGGCTGAATTTGGGCCCGAAAAATTGCCACCCCTATTCACCGCCCTTTATGGTTTCTGGGCCTTTCCGAAATGGTGCTATGGGCGACGTAGTTCCTCACGGTTCAAAAGTTATGAGGTTCCAAGTTTAGACTCGTTTTAGGCCGAATAATAAAATAAAAATAATAATAAAAAGGGGTGCAACACGAGGACTTCCCGGGAGGTCACCCATCCTAGTACTACTCTCGCCCAAGCACGCATGACTGCGGAGTTCTGATGGGATCCGGTGCATTAGTGCTGGTATGATCGCACCCGTTAGTACATCACTCGCGTTTCCATATATCATTTGTTTCGGCCAATCCAAGTGTAAGGCCGTGGGGCCCACATGATTTTCTGACTTTTTTTTTCAGCGGAATAGTGCATCGAGGTTAATGGCGTTAAGAAAGCATCAAAAACAACCTGAAAATCCGATTGGGATCCTTTTTTACGTCCCTTAACTTTCTGCAGCCCGTTTGAGGGTCAAAACGGCTGAATTTGGGCCCGAAAAATTGCCACCCCTATTCACCGCCCTTTATGGTTTCTGGGCCTTTCCGAAATGGTGCTATGGGCGACGTAGTTCCTCACGGTTCAAAAGTTATGAGGTTTCCAAGTTTAGACTCGTTTTAGGCCGAAAAATAAAATAAAAATAATAATAAAAAGGGGTGCAACACGAGGACTTCCCGGGAGGTCACCCATCCTAGTACTACTCTCGCCCAAGCACGCTTAACTGCGGAGTTCTGATGGGATCCGGTGCATTAGTGCTGGTATGATCGCACCCGTTAGTACATCACTCGCGTTTCCATATATCATTTGTTTCGGCCAATCCAAGTGTAAGGCCGTGGGGCCCACATGATTTTCTGACTTTTTTTTCAGCGGAATAGTGCATCGTGGTTAATGGCGTTAAGAAAGCATCAAAAACAACCTGAAAATCCGATTGGGATCCTTTTTTACGTCCCTTAACTTTCTGCAGCCCGTTTGAGGGTCAAAACGGCTGAATTTGGGCCCGAAAAATTGCCACCCCTATTCACCGCCCTTTATGCTTTCAGGGCCTTTCCGAAATGGTGCTATGGGCGACGTAGTTCCTCACGGTTCAAAAGTTATGAGGTTTCCAAGTTTAAACTCGTTTTAGGCCGAAAAATAAAATAAAAATAATAATAAAAAGGGGTGCAACACGAGGACTTCCCAGGAGGTCACCCATCCTAGTACTACTCTCGCCCAAGCACGCTTGACTGCGGAGTTCTGATGGGATCCGGTGCATTAGTGCTGGTATGATCGCACCCGTTAGTACAACACTCGCGTTTCCATATATCATTTGTGTCGGCCAATCCAAGTGTAAGGCCGTGGGGCCCACATGATTTTCTTACTGTTTTTTCAGCGGAATAGTGCATCGAGGTTAATGGCGTTAAGAAAGCATCCAAAACAACCTGAAAATCCGATTGGGATCCTTTTTTACGTCCCCTAACTTTCTGCAGCCCGTTTGAGGGTCAAAACGGCTGAATTTGGGCCCGAAAAATTGCCACCCCTATTCACCGCCCTTTATGCTTTCTGGGCCTTTCCGAAATCGTGCTATGGCGACGTAGTTCCTCACGGTTCAAAAGTTATGAGGTTTCCAAGTTTAGACTCGTTTTAGGCCGAAAAATAAAATAAAAATAATAATAAAATGGGGTGCAACACGAGGTCAAAAGTTATGGTGCTATGGGCGACGTTTTAGGGTCAAAACGGCTGAATTTGGGCCCGAAAAATTGCCACCCTTATTAACCCACCCTCTATGGTTTCTGGGCCTTTCCGAAATGGTGCTATGGGCGACGTAGTTCCTCACGGTTCAAAAGTTATGAGGTTTCCAAGTTTAGACTCGTTTTAGGCCGAAAAATAAAATAAAAATAATAAAAAGACGACTGTGACACCGGACCACCAAGCTCATCAGGAAAAGTGCACTCCACGGAAACGTCGAGGGATCGCTAACATCTTTTTCGCCATTGCTTCCCCAAGAAAGGATACCGGGAGAGACACATCTGAAAGCAAAATCAGTTATCAGCAGACCAAACAACCAAAGAAGGAAAAGGTGCCAGAAGCGAGACTTACCAACAGTACGCCAGAATGTAGGATAATGGAAGGGTTCCTGGATCTTCATAAACAAGTATCGACTGGTCCAATTTTCCCCAAAGGGGTGATTATCTCGGACACCTCTCGAAGGCTCTTCAACCAAGAGAGTGCCGTCACGAGGCTGAAGGTGGTAGAACCCAGTCATGACTGTCGATGGGGCAAAGTAGTAGGAGTATAGAACCTCATGTACCCCGGCATCAAGACCGTAAAGCTCCCCTAACACCTGGATCGACATTAAAGTCTTCCAAGATAAAAGAGTAAGTTGAGAAGGACAGAAACCCAAAAACGATGATACTTCAGCTATGAGCTGAAGGGATGGTCCCCCAAAAACCTGCTAGCAGATACGCCTCGAAAACATCTATCTCGCCTGGCCCCCCATCAGAAGCACGCTCAAAATCCAAAGAACTCCTCATCTGCACCGAAGAATGGATCCCATACTTCTTCCGTATCACCTTCAGATCTCCCTCCTGAATTTCAGAACGGTGGCCATCGTCGAAAACGAGGGAACCGCGTTGCTTCAAAGGCGCCATGGGAATCACATCGCTATCCATTCCGGAAACTTCTCCGAAAGAAGCAACAGGGGAGGAGAAAGGATCAGCAAACAGACGGCAAGGTCTCGCACGGCCACCCATGAGTGAAGCAGGAAGATCGGAATTCATCTTCTGAAATAAGAGATGGATGAAACTCTACGCACCAGGCACCCCAAATATACGCCTGACTCTTTCCTTTTTGGAGCCAGGAAAAAGGAAATCAGATATTTCCAAATCTTCAGATGAATCCCTTACGGAAGAAACGGCCGGCCTGAAAAAAGGAAAGGCGCCAAGGGAAGCAATGTTTCTATCTTTCTCCTCAAATCAAAGGATCATAACCTTGAAGAACCCGTTACCAACATCATCTCTCCGACTCTCTCCAGCCTGCATGCAGCTTAACATCAGAATTCCAGCCTCATCGTCTCCATAAGATAAGAGAAGCTACTACTATACTCCGGTCAAACACGAAGGAACCGATCCTCACCTGGGTTTAGAATGAGTTCCGGCTTGAGTGGAATCCAGGACAGCAAGATCAATGGAATGGGGTCCTGCCTAAGGGGAGCCTGCTGGGAATGAGCAACCACGGTTGACTTGAGTGCACAGGTTATTCCTCGACTTCGATGACGAAATCGAAAAATAAGGGGCAAACTGTTGGGGAAAAATACTCCGGTATCATTTCCTCCAGCCTCCAGGCAGGACCCAGACCCTCGGGTCCCCGATAAGGGAACGCTCCATGTCCCCGCTAGAAGGAACCCTGAGTTCGGTCCCTGGAACCGAGATCCCCTCCAAGAAATGGAAAACTTCCGATAAAGAGAACCTTCCATATTTCCGAATATGGAAGAGTTTAACCCAAGGAAACCGACTCCTAGACGACTATATAAGGACTACTAAAACCCTAAAGCAAAGAATCGACTTCCCCAAGGCTTAGAGACTAGAATTAGGCGGCTAGAACTAGGGTTCTTATTGGATATCTTGTAACCTCTCTTGTTCTGGTTGATTCTATCTAATAAATGTCTCTTCAAGCCTATCTCTCTGTTATGATCTTTAAACCCTCACGAAATACATACAAACTATCAGTTTATCCATCGTTTCGTAGTACTCACAAAGAGCCTACACAAAAATCCCCTAACAATAGGTTTAATCTAATCATCAAAAGTGTTTTAGGTTACTAGAAAAAGAATAGATAGGCGATTTGTCCTTAGCCAACGAGAGCTGATGTTAAGGCAAATCGTGAACCAATTGAATCTGAACTTAATGCTTGTCATCATTCTCTGATCCAAACGAGAGTTTAGGCATTAGGATTGCTTGATAAATTGGTAGACACCACCTCGACAGTGGGTTTATCTATTCTTGTTGTTCAAGTTCTAGATTGGCTCTTATTGCCTTCCTGAATAGTTGTGTAGCTCATGATCCTGAGTATCCCGATGAATCACCCTGAACCTAGCTCTTTTAATCATCTGAAAACCTTAAAAGAATTTGTTACTTGCTTGATACGATACCTTAATCTCAAAACCCCATCATTGTTTTAGCTAGGTATTGATCTTATAAAGATAAAGTGTAATCGTTGGTCTCTGTGGATTCGATCCTAAAGTGCTACATCGACATACAATTCGATTGTGGTAGTGTGCACAATAGGTTAATTGGTGTGCGTATACACGTAATATCATTAAGCTATCGAGAAGAAGCTTTACCAACTCAGATGTTGTTCATGTTCCCATGACGGAAAACATAAAGGCGGATCACTTGGCACGCAGTGCTCGGAAACAACCGTCTTTCGTCGTACACATGGATGCAGAGCTGCCACCTTGGTTTACAGGGTCTACATGAGTATGTGAATGTTTGCTGTAAAAAAAAAAAAAGGTGTCTCTTAATCTACTTTGTATTTTTGAACCAGAAACATGTATTAAATTACGAAAAACACTACAAAATCCAAGTAAGAAAAAAATAAATAAAAAGTAAATAAAAACTAAAGTTTGATGATAATTTAGAAGAAAACTTAAAAAAAAACGAATTGAGAAAATGAAAATATTTCATTGGTTTACTTGATCAATATATACATTGACTTATCATAAGTTTACTTTTAATAAAAGAAAAATAGATAATGATAGTTTTATTATTAAACTTAATTTATGGTTAATTATATAATGATAAATATAATTATTCATTGAAAATATATCTACTTTAGCTGTTTTAGAAACTAAACCATTAAACGCATGTTCATAACATAATTACATAGACAATTCTTTAAACTTAATATCAAAACATATTTTTATTATAGATTAAACAGTAATAAAACATACACGTGAAATATCTACCAAAGTAATTCAGAATACCTAATTCATAATTCCAAACTCCATGTAACAAACTGATTTACTCATAGTCTCTCAAACTCAAAGAAAGAAGAAAAACATAGAACTCCAATTAAAAAAACAAATATCAAAAGTACATAAATATGGATGTCAAAAACTATAATCGAGACAACTTGGAATGAATGAGAAAATAAAATTATAAAGTTTAAAACATCTTACACCATATGAAAATAAGAATTGGTCCTAACTGGTTTAAAATAATTATAATTATAATTCCAATTAAATTTTTTGAAATAGTTATAATATTTAAATTAATAAATTAATTATTTAAGCTAAAAACTAATAAGAATCTTGTGAAAGTTAAAATAATTATAATCATAATTCCAATTAGAAATTTCGAAATATTTATATTATTTAAATTAATAAATTAATTAGAAAGTTTGAAATATTTATATTACCTAATTTAATAAATTGATGATTTAATCTAAAAACTCATAAGAATATCATAAATAAGCAAAATTTGCTAAAATCAAATTGAGACAACTTGGAATGAATAAGAAAATGAAATTATAGAGTTTAAAACATCTTACATCATATGAAAATAAGAATTGGTCCTAACTGAAATTTTATATTATGACTACTAAATGAAATTGTGTTGTATAAATTCTGTAATTGTATATTTTAGGTGAAATATTACATTTATGATAAAAATTGAAATATAATCCATAAGAAGTATATGAGTAGTGGTCAAGTAATTGTTTTACTTTTATTATCTTTTATTAAGAAGTATATGAGTAGTGGTCAATAGCTCTACATTCAGTGTCCATGTTTTAGATTTTGGATCCCAAACAAAGTTACGAACAGCACAGCAATATGAAGACTTTAGATTTACTCGATGTAGTTTGTTAGTCTCCATCCCCATAAACTTGGATTTATCTGGGTCATCATGGATATTGACTGAATGTTGTTCTCTGTGTGTAAATGTCATCATATTGTTATATTGATGCCACTGATTGACTTTAGTCTCTGTACGATTCTCAATCTTTCAGTAAATCTGTCACATATTTTACGACATAGTTTAGATATTGGAAGTAAAAGTATAATATAAACTATATATTAATATATAAAAATCACTTACATCAACATACGAAGACAATGAAGTTTTATCATGATCACATGTGCTTTTCTAAATCGATAATATTTTGGGCTTTTCTAAATAGGCTATAGACATAATATTTTTATCACCTAAGATTGTTTCTGGTACAAAAGACTTACGGGATCACTGCAGCATCAATGAGTTCAGGATAAGTGAGCAGCACTGGATATACAGGATGAGTGAGCAACTTGAATCCCACAACCAAGAAACTTAAATCCGAAGAGCTTGAAGTCACCTCATCTTTCTATTGTTTGCCGAGAATTGTGTTATGTTAGAAACAATGCAATCATTTTAAAAAAATAAACAGAGTCTAAAGAGGCTTCAACGTCTATGTTCGGTCATAACACTTTGTTCGATACTTGAAGCTAAATTCAAAGAATTTACAAACGAAACATTACCTCAGGATCAGCTTCAACGGGTGCTAGAGATAATGTGGGAACACAAGCTAAAATCCAGGATCTTGAAAATAAACATTCAAAGCTGCTGTCACATTCTACAAGAAAAGCTAAAGATAATTAGTATAACTGTGAAGTCTACCTCTTCAAGAGTTAAACAGAAGTCAACAATCGAAAACTGAAAAATTGAGAATAACTTACCTCAGAATAAGCTCGTCCCAGTTATTGAAACCGGCATTGCTCAGGTTCTTGATAGCGATAACCGTGTCGTTCTCTCTTCGCCCTGTAAGCAAGATAACCCCAAATCTTGAACCTTTTCATAAAGCTTCAAGCTTGGTGCTATTGCAGAGGCAGCTACTTTCCTCACCCACTTATCAAACCTCGATATGATCAAAAACTTCCAACCTGTAACAAATTCCAAAACAGATTTGAAACACTTTATATTATATCAAAGATCATGTCCTCAAGTCTCCAGACAAACAAGCAAAATCAATGACGCACGAGACCTATCTAAAATCAAATGACACCTAAGGACAAACATTATCCCAAAAAAAATCATTTTTTTGAAATGTAAAAGAAGATTTTCAGACAAAGCAATTACACACAACCGTGTTCCAAATAATAAGCAAGTTCGACAAGAGAGTCTAATCCCCAAATCCAATTAAACCCAAAAACCCTAATCCCCAAATCCAATTAAATGATGCGATCTCACAAACATGCCCCTATTAAACGATCAGGGTTTGACTTCCACACGGATAACGCGAACTCCAGCGACTTTTTGTCTACCTCCACATCGTCATCGCAAATCAAAACAGCGCGAATGTCTACAGAAGGGCGAGGGAGGGACTTGGCGTTGAGGCTGCTCGATGATTGCTGAATCAGAGATATCGAAGCTGTACGAAGCGAGTTTGATCTTGCAAATCCCCGACCGCTTTAGGTGTTGCAGGAAAAAGAGATCGAAGAAAGAGAAATTTGTATTTCTTAATGAACGACAAAAACAAACTTTTAATGTTCGGTGATGTAAAAAAAAACAATCGACCACTCAAATTAGGGGAGATTTTATGTTTTTCATTTTCATGTTACCAATTTTCAATCTTTACCATCGGGACATTTTCAAAAAATAAATAAAAAATCTAAAAAAACAAAAAATATTTTTTAATTTTGTTTCGAATTATACTATTTCGAAATTCAAACCCTACACCCTAAAACTCAACTCTAAATCCTAAACCCTAAAATCGTAGAGTTAATGTTTTAGGGCTTAGATTTGAAGGTTTAGGATTTTAGAGTTTAGGGTTTAGAGTTGATGTATTAGGGTTTAGATTTGAAGGTTTAGGGTTTAGGGTTTAGGGTTTAGGGTTCGAATTTCAGAAAATATAGGGTTTAGGGTTTACATTAAAAGTTTAGAGTTTATGTTTTAGGGTTTAGATTTGATGATTTAGGATTTAGGGTTTAGAGTTGATGATTCGGGTTTTAGAGTTTAAAGTTGAAGTTTCATGGTTTAGGGTTTAGAGTTGATGATTTAGGGTTTAGAGTTGATATTTTAAGTTTAGATTTAGGGTTTAGGGTTTACGTTTTAGGGTTTAGATTTGAAGGTTTAAAGTTTAGAGTGTAGAGTTGATGTTTCGGAGTTTAGGGTTTAGAGTTGATGTTTCATGGTTTGGGGTTTAGAGTTGATGTTTTAAGTTTAAATTAGTTAAACCTATGTTTTTTGTCAAAGCTAATTCAAGAGTTATAAATATCTTTTACCTTTCATTAAAGATGAAGGTAAAATTGGTTAGTGTAAACATGAAAAGCAGTGTTTGAACCGAGAACTGTCAACAAACTAGTGAATAAACGAGACGAGGACTCGTCAGTGGGGTTAGGAGAAGTCTTCATGCTGAGCTTGAACCGGATGGAGACGACTCGAAGAGAACGGTCAAGTGACGACTCTTCGGTCGAGTGAGGACTCGTCGGTTGAGTGAGGACTCGTCGGTCGAGTGACGACTCGTCGATCGATTGACGACTCGTCGATCGATTGACGACTCGTCGATCAAGTGACGAGAGAAAGATATGCGCTTGAATGAACGAGACGAGGACTCGAAGAGAATAAGAAAAAGGTGTTTAATGATTATAGCTGCACCCGGCGAAGAGTTGCCTACGTACCCCGAAAGGGGATCAAGCCAATCGTAGTTCTACAACAAAGGATCACAAGTGCCTAGATGAAAGCATGTGGAGAGATGTTTCTCTCTCTAGAAGTAGAGAGAGATGAATGAGAGACCAAAAGAGAGTCCAAGAGCCAAGAGTCCCATCTCAAAGGAGGTTGGCTCCTTATTTATAGAAAGAAGTGGTCTAGGGTTTCCTAGTGAACCCCTTTCAAATGGGCTGAGCCCATTATCTTATAGGCCTTGTTGGGGACAAAGTCCATATCCAACAGTAAGCCCCCCAGTTCGTTGAGAGAGATGGAGTTGATCTCAATGAATTTTACGAAGAGGATTTATAAGAAAATGGACTCAGCGCTGAGTCGACACGTCAACTCCGCGAGGAGAGAGAGATCTGAGCGACTGCGAGAGATCGATCTGCACAGAGTAACCGCGAGAGATCGAGTCGTGCGACTGCGAGAGAACGACGCAGACGATTATCATGAATGGGCCGTCATGGTTAGATTACCATAGATGAAGTGTCATAGACGGACCGTCTCGGGCGAGCTGTCATCGACATACTTCTGATTCCGATCAGACTTCTTACTCCGGGATGGTTGCGCGAACGATCTGTGAGGACAGTGTTCTGAACCATCGGAGCAAGTTGCCATGGATGAAGTGTCAATCGACAAACTGCCAAAGACAAGTCGCCGTAGACATCATCATGAACGTATCGCCATGAGCGAACCATCATAATCAAATCGTCACGGGTGGACGTGTCTTCGCACAATCAAATCGTCATGGGAGGACGTGTCTTCGCAGTATCAAATCGTCACGGGAGGACGTGTCTTCGCAGTATCACGTCATGCTCGAGACTTACGAGCAATCCGAGTGACTGCAAGAGAGCGATCCGAGCCGAGTGACTGCGAGAGAGCGAGGCGAGTGACCGCAAAGAGCAAGTTGAGTGACCGCAAGAGTGCAACTGCGAGTGACCGCAAGAGTGCGAGTCGAGTGACCGGAAGAGTGGAACTGCGAGTGACCGCAAGAGTGCGAGTCGAGTGACCGCAAGAGTGCGAGTCGAGTGACCGCAAGGAGCGAGTCGAGTGACCGCAAGGAGCGAGTCGAGTGACCGTAAGAGTGCGAGTCGAGTGACCGCAAGAGTTGCGAGTCGAGTGACCGCGAGAAAGAGATCTGAGCAACTGCGAGAAAGAGATCTGAGCAACTGCGAGTCGTGCGGTGGGTCAACTTGAGAGTGCCAGTTGCCCTTCGACGAGTCGCTGAATTCTACTTTGAATATTGGGTTTAAACGATTTGTATTTGGCAATTTGTTCGATGTCTTGAATTAAACCGGAGAGTCGATGACTCGGTCTTATCAAATTTTAACACATCATGCCGTCAGTTCGAGTCCTCGATAACAGTTTAAATTTTCGAGGTTCGAAGACAATCGTTTATATTTCCGAGCAACAACGGTTTTCACTCGATCTTGAAGTAATCCTAAAAATTTTAGGTTGGCCAAGCCTGGCTTTAGAGGATTATAAAATGATTGAAAGTTGTCGTCTCGATCGCATGGGTCGGGACCGCGATACGACCGAAAATCCCTCGAGCATGTGTCTGATCAGGACATGCTCGTTAGTGGGTGCGAGTGCTAGTACGTTTGTCCGAGAGACAAGGTCGTGCTCGTGCGTAAGCATCGCTCAAAACAATTCGCGCTCCTACATGTTGGGAGATTGTTTTGTTATGTGACCGTGACCGTGAGAGCGAGTGAGTGGCCGCGAGAGATCGAGCCAAGCGACTGCGAGAGAACGCTCGTCGGTCGAGTGAGGACTCGTCTGTCGAAGTGATGACAGAACAGTCGTGTGGCGACAGAACAGTCAAGTGACTACAAAACGGTCGACTGAGGACTCGCCGGTCGAGTGAGGACTCTCCGGTCGAGTGACGACTCGTCGATCGAGTGACGACTCGTCGGTCAAGTGATGACTCGTCGGTCAAGTGACGAGAGAACGATCTGCACTGAGTGATAAGAGCGAGCGAGTGGCCGAAGAGTCGGTTGAGTGACAACTCGTTGGTCGAGTGTCAACTCGTCGGTCAAGTGACAACAGAACGGACTCCAGTTCAATCTTCCTCGAAGATACTTCTCCATGCCCCACGGTGGGTGCCAACTGTTTGAACCGAGAACTGTCAACAAACTAGTGAATAAACGAGACGAGGACTCGTCAATGGGGTTAGGAGAAGTCTTCATGCTGAGCTTGAACCGGATGGAGACGACTCGAAGAGAACGGTCAAGTGACAACTCTTCGGTCGAGTGAGGACTCGTCGGTTGAGTGAGGACTCGTCGGTCGAGTGATGACTCCTCGATCGATTGACGACTCATCGATCAAGTGACGAGAGAAAGATCTGCGCTTGAATGAACGAGACGAGGACTCGAAGAGAATAAGAAAAAGGTGTTTAATGATTATAGTTGCACCCGGCGAAGAGTTGCCTACGTACCCTGAAAGGGGATCAAGCCAATCGTAGTTCTACAACAAAGGATCACAAGTGCCTAGATGAAAGCATGTGGAGAGATGTTTCTCTCTCTAGAAGTAGAGAGAGATGAATGAGAGACCAAAAGAGAGTCCAAGAGCCAAGAGTCCCATCTCAAAGGAGGTTGGCTCCTTATTTATAGAAAGAAGTGGTCTAGGGTTTCCTAGTGAACCCCTTTCAAATGGGCTGAGCCCATTATCTTATAGGCCTTGTTGGGGACAAAGTCCATGTCCAACAGTAAGCCCCCCAGTTCGTTGAGAGAGATGGAGTTGATCTCAATGAATTTTACGAAGAGGGTTTATAAGAAAATGGACTCAGCGCTGAGTCGACACGTCAACTCCGCGAGGAGAGAGAGATCTGAGCGACTGCGAGAGATCGATCTGCACAGAGTAACCGCGAGAGATCGAGTCGTGCGACTGCGAGAGAACGACGCAGATGATTATCATGAATGGGCCGTCATGGTTAGATTGCCATAGATGAAGTGTCATAGACGGACCGTCTCGGGCGAGCTATCATCGACATACTTCTGATTCCGATCAGACTTCTTACTCCGGGATGGTTGCGCGAACGATCTGTGAGGACAGTGTTCTGAACCATCGGAGCAAGTTGCCATGGATGAAGTGTCAATCGACAAACTGCCAAAGACAAGTCGCCGTAGACATCATCATGAACGTATCGCCATGAGCGAACCATCATAATCAAATCGTCACGGGTGGACATGTCTTCGCACAATCAAATCGTCACGGGAGGACGTGTCTTCGCAGTATCAAATCATCACGGGAGGACGTGTCTTCGCAGTATCACGTCATGCTCGAGACTTGCGAGCAATCCGAGTGACTGCAAGAGAGCGATCCGAGCCGAGTGACTGCGAGAGAGCGAGGCGAGTGACCGCAAAGAGCAAGTTGAGTGACCGCAAGAGTGCAACTGCGAGTGACCGCAAGAGTGTGAGTCGAGTGACCGGAAGAGTGGAACTGCGAGTGACCGCAAGAGTGCGAGTCGAGTGACCGCAAGAGTGCGAGTTGAGTGACCGCGAGTCGAGTGACCGTAAGAGTGCGAGTCGAGTGACCGCAAGAGTTGCGAGTCGAGTGACCGCGAGAAAGAGATCTGAGCAACTGCGAGTCGTGCGGTGGGTCAACTCGAGAGTGCCAGTTGGCCTTCGACGAGTCGCTGAATTCTACTTTGAATATTGGGTTTAAACGATTTGTATTTGGCAATTTGGTCGATGTCTTGAATTAAACCGGAGAGTCGATGACTCGGTCTTATCAAATTTTAACACATCATGCCGTCAGTTCGAGTCCTCGATAACAGTTTAAATTTTCGAGGTTCGAAGACAATCGTTTATATTTCCGAGCAACAACGGTTTTCACTCGATCTTGAAGTAATCCTAAAAATTTTAGGTTGGCCAAGCCTGGCTTTAGAGGATTATAAAATGATTGAAAGTTGTCGTCTCGATCGTATGGGTCGGGACCGCGATACGACCGAAAATCCCTCGAGCATGTGTCTGATCAGGACATGCTCGTTAGTGGGTGCGAGTGCTAGTACGTTTGTCCGAGAGACAAGGTCGTGCTCGTGCGTAAGCATCGCTCAAAACAATTTGCGCTCCTACATGTTGGGAGATTGTTTTGTTATGTGACCGTGACCGTGAGAGAGAGTGAGTGGCCGCGAGAGATCGAGCCAAGCGACTGCGAGAGAACACTCGTCGGTCGAGTGAAGACTCGTCTCTCGAAGTGATGACAGAACAGTCTTGTGGCGACAGAACAGTCAAGTGACTACAAAACGGTCGACTGAGGACTCGCCGGTCGAGTGAGGACTCGCCGGTCGAGTGACGACTCATCGATCGAGTGACGACTCGTCGGTCAAGTGACGACTCGTCGGTCAAGTGACGACTCGTCGGTCAAGTGACGAGAGAACGATCTGCACCGAGTGATAAGAGCGAGCGAGTGGCCGAAGAGTCGGTTGAGTGACAACTCGTTGGTCGAGTGACAACAGAACGGACTCCAGTTCAATCTTCCTCGAATATACTTCTCCATGCCCCACGGTGGGCGCCAACTGTTTGAACCGAGAACTGTCAACAAACTAGTGAATAAACGAGACGAGGACTCGTCAGTGGGGTTAGGAGAAGTCTTCATGCTGAGCTTGAACCGGATGGAGACGACTCGAAGAGAACGGTCAAGTGACGACTCTTCGGTCGAGTGAGGACTCGTCGGTTGAGTAAGGACTCGTCGGTCGAGTGACGACTCGTCGATCGATTGACGACTCATCGATCAAGTGACGAGAGAAAGATCTGCGCTTGAATGAACGAGACGAGGACTCGAAGAGAATAAGAAAAAGGTGTTTAATGATTATAGCTGCACCCGGCGAAGAGTTGCCTACGTACCCCGAAAGGGGATCAAGCCAATCGTAGTTCTACAACAAAGGATCACAAGTGCCTAGATAAAAGCATGTGGAGAGATGTTTCTCTCTCTAGAAGTAGAGAGAGATGAATGAGAGACCAAAAGAGAGTCCAAGAGCCAAGAGTCTCATCTCAAAGGAGGTTGGCTCCTTATTTATAGAAAGAAGTGGTCTAGGGTTTCCTAGTGAACCCCTTTCAAATGGGCTGAGCACATTATCTTATAGGCCTTGTTGGGGACAAAGTCCATGTCCAACAAGTAGTATTTTGAAAATAGTATTTTTTGCAATTTTGTCATAAAATTATAAAGATTTTCTTGATGTGATTAATTCTCAATTAATATACAGGGGAATATCAGTTATCTATATCATATATTCTCTCCATGATCGCTTTTAGTAAAAGAATTTATCTTTACTTCTTTAATTACACCAAACTATCATTATAGAAATATAGTTATGAAACTCTTTTTTTTAATGAAAATTCACATGTATTAAAACGATGGAAATGACAATGACAAATTATTTTTCGAAAAGCCCACAAAAGCCCGAAAAGCCCTGTAGCCCTATAAAGGCCGGGCCGGGCTTTGAATTCTAGGCCCAAATTATTTTTGGGCCGGGCCGGGTCGGGTTCAAATATTTACGGGCTTAGCGGGTTTGGGCCGGACCGGGCCGAGCCAGCCCGAATTGACACCCCTACTCCCTATACAAACATAAACCACTAATTTGCACTGATGGATATTGATCTTTCTCGCTGATGTGTAATTTTTTATTGTCACTTTAGCCTCTATAACCCGTAAATATCAGCTAAAAGTTATATGCCTTTACAAACACTCCATATTGATATATCACGCATGAGAAAATGTGTCGGAAAAAAAAAACACTATTATCAATTCATGCATTCTCTAGAAATCAATTCTCTTCATCTCTCTTCTTTCTCAATTTCTTTGAGGGATCCGTCAATTCTTTGCAAAACCTTACCGGACTGTCAGTTCCAGTCTCGCCGGACTAGGGAGTCTCTACATAGCCGTAAGTTTAATTTCTTATTTATGTCCTATATTTTTCTATCTCACGAAATCGAATGTCTAGTAGATCAAAGTTTTGGGGCTAAACATTATCACTCATACTCTCCTCCTTTCATTTGTTCCATTTCAGGTTTAGATACTTCCTTCAGGTAGAAGACATGGATACCGCCGAGCTACCCCGCTGGTTTTTCGCCGCCGGCGATGAACCCGTCGGATTAAGAGTGACACCCTACCACAAACCCGGAGGTCTCAGCCATATCTTAGACACTCTGGAGGAAGACAAAATAGAGGTGATAAGGAGATCCTCTTTTGGGAAGTTCTTAAAGCTCATCTCATTGGCTTGCCTTACAGCTCAGTTACAAGAAATTCTATATTCAGTTTGTAAGTCTCAACTAAGTTGGTTATGTGTAATGCAATGCTACGACTTATGTAACTATCAGATTTACTACAATTTGTGTAATGTATGTTATCTTCTATGTTGTGAAGTCATAAACAAGTTGCATACTTTCGTTATAATAAGTTAATTATCCGGATATTCGAATATCCTTATACTAGAAAACTTAGCCATACTTCAAATTTATGGCTATATATTCAGGTAGCCACACATTTGTGTAGATTACCTTATTTATTATAGAACTAAAACAATATGCCATATATTTAATAACCATCAACTAATAGAAATAACCGATCATTAGCTTAAATAACCAGCAACTATTGAAAATAACAGAATAATTGGCATGTTTATAGATATATCAATATAGACACATGTCTATGTGTTATATTATTATAGACAAAATATAACCGACCACTAAATTAAATAGCAAGCAACTACTAGAGATAACCAGATAATATGTATGTTAACCAAGATAACCGAATAATAACCAACAACCATTATAGGTACCTACAACTATTATAGACACACATGTGCTATATCAACAAAGACACACATATTATCTGCTAATAATAGCAATCTCAATTAATTCAAAAGGTTGTGAATTCCACTTATGTTGAAAGGTTATGTCTTTTCAACAATTAAAAGTTGTGTCTTTTTATTTAAAAATAATTATTTATATTGAAAGAATGTGACCATTTATGTTGAAAAGTTGTGACTTTTCATATAAGTATTATTACAAAAAGACACAACCTTTTAATTCAAAAGATGTGACTCTTCAAACAAAATTTTGAAAATCTATAAATAGTCCAATATCCATGCCTTCTCAAAGCATAATTTTCACTAATCAAATAAAATGGTGAAGGAAAAAAAACAATTAATAATAGCAAACTCAAACAACGTTGAAAAATTGTGTGTTTTATAAGAATTTTATTTCTTGTTAAAAATTGTGTATTTTCATTATATATTAAGATATGTCCTTTTATTATTTGTTTGAAGAGTTGTGTATTAGTTAGTATTTAAATTAAAAATATGTAATTATTTAAATGAAAAAATTGTGAGTATTCATATATGTATCATTTCAAAATAAATACCTTTAAATTGAAAAGATGCGACTATTTAAATTGAAAAATTGTGACTATTCATATAAGTATCATTTCAAAATAACCACTTTTAAACTGGAAAAATGTTACTATTCATCTATATGAAAGTTGCATCTCTTAATTTTTATATGAAAAGATGTATTTATTAGTATTGAGATGAAAAATTATGTCTTTTCGTTTTTATTTTACTCATATCTATTTATTAATATTTCATAAATATTTGCAATTTTTTTATTTCTAAAAATCAGTGTATTGATTAATGTGAAAATTTGAATCTCTTAAGTTTTATACGTAAAAGTTGTATCGCTTAAATGTTTTACATGAAAAACCCAAACAATGTTGAAAAGTTGTGTATTTTTATAAAATTTTATTTCTTGTTAAAGTTGTGTATTTCGTTATTTGTTTCAAGAGTTGTGCATTAGTTAGAATTTAATTGTAAAATATGTAATTATTCAAATGAAAAGTTGTGACTATTCATACTTCTATCATTTCAAAATAATTACATTTAAAATTGAAAAGATGTGACTATTTAAATTGAAAAGTTGTGACTATTCATAAAAGTATCATTTCAAAATAACCACCTTTAAATTGAAAGATGTGACTATTCATATATATGAATAAAGTAAAAACAAAAAGACATAAATTTTCATTTCAATACTAATAAAAATAACTTTTCATAAAAAAAACTTAAGAGATACAATTTTCATATTAACAATGATTAAAAAATGATAAATATTTATGTGGTGTCATCAACGAAGAGGTACAAATGTGTTGTGATTTAAGAGATATGAACGCATCATAATCTAAAAGGTATTGAGCGTGTTGTGATCCAAGAGGTACAAACATATCATGATCCAAGGAGTATGCATGTTTTGTGACTGAAAGGATGTGAATGTATTTTGACCGAAAATATACAAAAAGGTCGTGAACGAAAGGCTGCCAATGATCATAAACTAAAAAGTGTGAATGGATCTTGACCGAAAGGATGTGAAATTAATCTTGACTGAAAGGGTAGGAACAGATCTTGACCGTGACCAAAAGGGTGCAAATGGGTTATGACCGAAAGGGTGCAAATGATCGTAACCGAAAGGTTGCGAATGGATCGTGACCGAAAAATTGCAAACAGGTCGTGACCAAAGGGTGCAAATGGTCGTGATCGAAAGGTTGTGAATGGGTTACGACCGAAAAAGTGTAAACGGGTCATGACCAAAAAAGGGTGTGAACGGATCGTAACCAAATGGGTGTGAACGATTTGTTACCGAAAGAGTGTGAATGGATCTTGACTAAAAGAGTGTGAACGAGTCGTAACCAAAGGTGTGTCACTGTCAATAGATCATGACCAAAGAGGTAAGAATGGATCGTTACTGAAAATGTGTGAACGAAACATCACCGAGAGAATGGTAAAGGTCAACCATGATGTTGGTGATATAAGAGTATGATCTTTTTTGACCAACATTAAAAGTCTATTTAAAACAACTACAAATATTAATGAAGTATTAATATATAGATGAGTAAAGCAAAAACAAAAAAGACATAAATTTTCATCTCAATACTAATAAATACAAAAAAAATTCATATAAGATAACTTAAAATATTAACACTGATTAAAAAATATATATATATTTATATAGTGTCATCAATAGAGATGTATAAATGTGTTGTAATCTAAGAGATATGAACGCGTCATAATCTAAAATGTACGAACATGCTATGATCCAAGAGGTACAAACGTATGATGATCCAAAGGGTGTGAAAGTGTTGAGACTGAAAGGGTGTGAATATATTATGACCAAAAATGTACAAAAGGATCGTGACCGAAAGGCTGTGAACTGTCATAAACGAAAGGGTGCAAACGGTTCTTGACCGAAAGGATGTGAAGTTAATCATGACCGAAAGGATGCGAATGGATCTTGACCATGACAAAAAGGGTACAAATGAGTTATGACCGAAAGCGTGCAAATGGGTTATGATCGAAAGGGTGCAAATGGTAGTGTTTGAAAGATTGCAAATGGCCGTGACCGAAAGGTTGCAAACGGGTCGTGACCAAAAATTACAAATGGGTCGTGACCAAAGGGTGCAAATGGTCGTGACCGAAAGATTGCGAATGGGTAGTGAAAAAAAGTGCAAACATGTCGTGACTAAAAGGAGTAAACGGATCGTAACCGTATGAGTGTTAACGGATCGTAACTGAAAGAACGTGAATGGATCGTGAATGAAAGGGTGCAAACGAGTCGTATCCAAATTAAAGGAGTGCCAATGAATTATGACCGAAGAGGTAAGAATGGATCGTGACTGAAAAAGTGCGAACGAGACATCACTGAGAGAATGTTAAAGGTCAACCATGGTGCTGGTGATATAAGAGTATGACCTTTTCTCGAAAACATAAAAAGTCTATCCAAATTAGAATATACCATTTTTATTAATATTTCTTAGATTTTGCATGTTTTTACCCATCCGAAAACTTTTTTGTCTTATGGTTAACCATGGTGCAAGTGATATAAGAGTATGACCTTTTCTCGACAACATAGAAAGTCTATCCAAATTAGAATATGTCATTTTCTTAATATTTTTTAGATTTTGGCTGTTTTTACCCATCCAGAAACTTTTTTGTCTTATGGATCTCAATTTCAATTTACACCATTTCGTTCACGCCATTTACACTTTTTTGGTCATGACACATTCATATCTTCGGTCAAGTCACATTCGTCCACCCCTTGGAACAAGTTCATACCTCTTGAATGACATCATGTTTGTATCCTTTAGTTTAGGACGTGTTCGTACGTCTTAGGTTATGAGTCGTTCGTACTTTTTCGTTTAGGACACAACCGTCTAACGTAAACGATACATTTTTTTATTTAAAAAGATTTTTTGTTTAATAAGAGATTTTATTTATTTATTATAAATTGATATAATTTAAAATTTTAGAGTAAATTACCTAAAATAATAAAAAATGTATAATTTTATTAGTATTGATGTATTTGTATTTTAGTTGTAATTTAAAATTATAGAATATATATTTTTTAATATTATGTATAAATAAATATAAACACATATATTCTACGTTTTGACATGAGATTTTTTTTGAAACTAAAATTATTTTTTTATATAATATATAAATTATAATATGATATATTTATTTATAAAAAATGAGTTCCCACGCGATATCGCGTAGGTTCCTTACCTAGTATTATTAGAGACAAAAGATAACCGATCACTAACTTAATTATCCATCAAATATTACAAATAACCGAATAGAATATCCTATAAATCATAATATAACCGGCTAATTTACAAATGATCCAAAAAATCACATTATAACCGGCTAACTTACATATCAACTATATGAACAGTACATATATAAGTTAATCTTATCTTGTTTCAAAAATGAGTTAAGTTAACATTATCCAAAAAAAATCAAGGAAAATGAATACAAAAACATATATATATTAGCCGGCTAAATATATACATATATTCTCTGTTTGTTTTCTAGACAAGAATCATCAAATGGAATCTATTGAATTACAATACATAGATTTATTTAGGTCTTTTTACAAGCACACAAGCTTAACTTCCTTCACTCCAGTCACAAACTTGCTCCAATCCGACACCGTATCGGTAGAATCGGTTTCACCAAAGCCACAAAAGGAAGAAGAAGATGAGAACCTTGGAGAGTTGACTCGTTTTTGATTGTTAATTTGTTCCTTTGGGATCAACCCTTGCATGTGGAAAAACAAAATGGCCAACACGGTTCTTCCAAAGACATGTCCAAGCGCCGCCGTATAATCAAATCCAAAACTAATATGTTTTCATGCACGTGACCAGAGACAAAAAAAAATCGTTTTTGCACCTTGAATATGAATAAATTGAGGAAAGACAAAAGTTCTTAGATCAAATTGAGAATTTTTTAAAAAATTTACAAAAAAGAGTTGAGATTTGGATATGTAAAGAAGAAAGAGAGAATGAAAATTGCATAAAAGATAAAGCAGAGAGACAGGATTTGGATATGTAAAGAAGAAAGAGAGAATGAAGATTCTGTAAACGATAAGGGGAGAGAGAGAGAGAGCTTTAGTCATGATTATCATTACAAATCTCTTAGGCTTCATACGTAAAGAGAACAAGGCATAGGGTCATCGTGTCATTTTGCATGGTCGAGAACTGGGCTTCACACTTGGGCCTGTGTTTTTTCCATTCATGCAAATTATTGAATCTTCGTAGAATTTGTGTGCAAATCGCTCTATAGTAATTGCATATTTGGTTTTACATCGACTAACATGATTATTTTATAATTTAAGTATTTAACTATATTCAAACTTTTCATATTTACTTCTTATATTCATACTTTTTTTAAACATATCAAAATAACTCAACATAATCCAGCCCAAATTATATTTATGCAGATTATTTTCTGCTTCTATATATAAAAATGATAAAATACTAACAAAGATTTTTTAAAATATATAATAAGTTCATATTCCTTAAAGTTTTTAATATTTTAACTAATTTTGATGCAAATATATTTTTAAAATCTAATAATTAAAAAAACAAAATAATGTATAAAGTGGATAATTTAGAGAATAATTAATGAAATTATAAAGTGCTGTATTCAAAATATAAAATTGTTGAGAATTTTCTTCTCAATTTTATTACTATTTTATCTAATTACATTAATTTAAATAGTTTTGTGTCCAATATTATAAAAATGGATTGATATTCATTAACAACTGATGATAAAGTATATAAAATATATGAATATAAAATTTTCTAAAATCAGGTAAATAAACAAAATTGTTGTAAAAGTAAAAAATATATACCATCAAATTTTCAATAAATAATTTAATTATCTATCATATAGACCAATTTTTTACTTGTATACGCACGAATTAAATATTTCTTAATCGTTTGACTAATAATTTTGTATTGGAGAATGTAGAATATATTAAGTTATCAAATATCAAAACAAATAATTTTATAATAACAAATATTGTCTCTATCAAATATGTTATTAAAAAGAAATCTCATGCGCTTTCAAAGTGCGGGTCAAAATCTAGTTTGTAATTATAACAAAATCTTTAATCAATACTATTTTGTTACCGTAGTGAATCAAAATGAATCGTATACTATGATAGGTTGTGTTTTTAAATAGGTGGAATATTTCTATTTAAAATAGGTGACGCATCGGATCATCATGTTTACCAGTTTGACTACCGGATTGGGTCGGGTTTAAAAGCGATGATTTAAATAATTTTTACAAATTATGTTTGATGTTTATTCTATGATAAACCAAAGATTCAAATAATATTTATAATATTTTAAGCTATAACCGGAGTGAATGAGTTCTATAGGCCTTAGCCGGAACACTTTCTAACTAACTGTTAGCCAGTGAAGTGATTGCTGGGAGTGATCACGAACGAAGGATGAATAGAGGCGTAGTCTATAGCCGGCATAAGTTGTAACAGGAGTTCGAGTTTGAGTTAATTATATTATTTTAACTATGTTTGATGTTTATACTGTTAAAAGTTTTGTGGATTTATTCTATGAGACATACAAAATAATTTTCAATACATATTATAAATGAAAATAAAATATTAACCAGCTGTTACAAATTAGTTCTTTTGTAAAATTTATATATATGCATGAGGCTTCAGATTATTATTGTTATATTAATTTATGTAATTTGGAATCAGACACTTTAGTTTATTTTTTATTTCATTCAAAACACAACATATCTTAAGTTATACATAATCTCCATAAACTATATTTACGTATCTAAGACAACAACCACCTAAATGTAGATAAAAAATTAATTAAAATTTTAATATATAATATAAAAAATATGCAATCCAATTTACCTAAATGATAACTAAATCGACTGTAAAAACAACAAAACCGATTAGATATAACATATATATAATTATATGTATAGTTAAAGTAATATAATATTATTAATATAAATGAAGCATAAAAAATATAAATTAATTTAAAATTAAAAATAGATAGCAATCAATTATCATAGTATATTTATTTTAGAAATATTTATAGCCAGTACGGGAAAATCAACCACTAGATAGATAATAGATATGTGTATTCACATCACCTGCCTTTTCTTCCTTCACCGTAATGGCCTAAACCCTAATATATACTAGCCGTTACGCTCCCTCTCTCTCTCTCTCTCCACTTTCTTCTCTCTCTAGCTCCTCATTTCCCTATCTACTCTCTCTCTCTATTGATTTATATAGGTTTAAATAGATACCGATTATTTCGGTTTAGTGGTTTGGTTAGATTAGTTGGTTTATTCTCAACTGTAAAGCTAACTATATATACATGTAAATCAATCATTTATCAAATAAGAAAAGACTTTGATATTATCTTCTTCCTCTCCAAGTAAGCTTGTACGTAATATGGTATCAGAGCTTCTTTGAGCTCGATTTCTTCATGATTTCTCTTGCTCGAGCTCCGATTACGTTTTCCCAATTTCAGATGGTGTATGTGAAGAAGTTTCCTCGTCGATCGAATCGTCTTGCAACTCGCGCTGCTCCGATGGCTTCTCCGGCGGATACAGGTCCGGATATCCAAGCCTCGCGACCTCTTGTCGGTGTTGACCTCACGGATTCGATCCACTCTCCATACTTTATGCATACTTCTGATCACCCTGGTTTGATTCTCATCTCTATCAAACTTGATGGATCAAACTTTGATGATTGGGAAGCTGCGATGAAGATTGATCTTGACGCGAAGAACAAGATCGGGTTCGTTGATGGATCGTTACCTCGACCTCTAGAATCAGATCTGAACTCAGTAAGTTGTGGATTCTTAACTCAGTATCGGCAGATTTATCGTAGTATCCTTCGTTTAAGTGATGCTACTGATGTGTGGAATGATTTACATAGTAGATTCCATATGACTAATCTACCACGAACTTACAACCTCACACAAGAGATCCAGGATCTTCGCCAAGGCTCTTTGTCTCTCTCCGATTACTTCACCAAGCTGAAGACATTATGGAGTAACTTAGAGAACTGTGAAGAAGCTGATGACCCTTGTACGTGTGGGAAGGCAGCTCGGCTTCATCAAAAGGCTGAGCGTGCTAAGACCGTTAAGTTTTTGGCTGGTCTCAGTGAAGCTTATGCAGTAATCCGCCGCCAAATCATCATGAAGAAGACTCTACCTACTCTTACTGAAGTCTACAACATCTTGGATCAAGATGACAGCCAAAAGAGCTTTGCTACAGCTATTTCTCATGCTGCATTCCAGGTGTCTGAGGCTCCAGTTTCACAGTCTCCTCTGTCCAGCATTTGCTATGTTCAGTCGGGTGCTCACAAAGGAAAGTCGATCTACTCATTCTGCAACAAAGTTGGACACATTGCGGAGCACTGTTACAAGAAGCACGGCTTCCCTCCGGGTTATACACCAAGAGGCAAAACACCTGAGAAGTTTCAGAAACCAAACTCTGTTACTTCTTCAGTTCCTATGCCCTCTAAGCCTGAAGTGAAGTCTGTGTTAGGGGATTTTTGTGTACAAGCGATCTGTGCTCAGTTCTACGGAATGATAGGGAGAAGGAGACATCTCGTCGTAGTGTATTCTCCCGCCTTGATAGTTGATGAACCCGGGGGGTCTTGCTCTTAGGAGGCTACCATCTGGATATGGGCTGGTATAGGTCGTCGGTGCGTTAGCAATAGCGGAGGAGATTTGTCATTAGGCAGGGACTGCTTGTCTATGGTGAAGGCCGCAGGGTCTTCTGGGTCTGCAATTGATGGTCCCGATTCCAGGGTCGGTCCCTGGGTGCCTCCTGATCTGTAGTTGAGGATTCCGGTTACCAAGGTTGTTCTTTGAGGAACCGAGGAAGATGTTTGGGATTTATAGTTGCATCCTTCAGGGGGGATTGCCTACGTACCCTTCAATGAGGGATCAAGCCGTTCGTAGTTCATGTATTGGTGGAGGCGCGGAGCCTAAGTGGGCGCGTAGCCTAATGGGCACATGGCCTAAGGAGCACATAGCTCTGATGGAGGCACGTAGCCTGGATGGGCACGTGGTCATATGTTCTATGGGGCACATGGCCGAAACAGATGGTGGAGTAGTCGATATGCTGCAGGGAGCATGGAGCTTTGATATGCTTTGATGAGCATGGAGTGTCCATGTCGGTGTGCTGGAGATCGTGGCATGGGCCAGTATGTGGAGTTGTAGGCGTGCTTCAGAGAGCATAAGACGTCATCTTCATGGTAGTAATCGCCGGGATCAGCCTGTCATAGGCCTCTCGTAGGAGAAGGTCTTTTCGGGGTGAAATATAGCCTTGGCGGCTGTCGAATTCGTGAGCTCTGGAGCTGGATGTTTTCTCTCATAGATGGACGTGTTCCCCCCCCCCCCTTCTTTAGGTTTAGAAACCTCTCTTTGTGATGGAGGTTGTGCCTCTCTCTTAGGGTTTGGAAATATTCCATATATCCTTAGATAATATAATCTTTCCATTCTTCTCAAAGGCGGCTTATCATATTGGAATACTTCCTCTTTCTCTTGGATTTAGGAAGATTCCTTCTTCTCTAAGTTGGTTACCTGATAAATGGAAGATTTCCATTTATCTTAAGGCAGGAGAAATCACTTGGCCTGGAAGACGGAGGAAGGTCCCAGACCTGGGGGCAGGGACCCGTGACCAGAGGCAGGACCCAGACCTGGGGGCAGGGACCCGGGACCCAGAAACAGGAACCCGGACCCTGGGGGCAGAGACCTGGAAGACGGAAGCTGGAGTAATCTCTTCATGGAATATTTTTCTCCAACAGTCTGCATCTCTTGATAATCTGATTGGAAATCTCTCCAAAGATCAGATACATAAATTTATTGCTATGTTCAGCTCTCAGCTTCAAAGCAACAACATCACGTCTGGTCAAGACGATGCCTCTACATCTCAAAACACTAATGAGATTTCGGGTATCAACTTTTCTCGGTCAACGTTTTGCTTTATTGGTATTCTTAATGTTTCACACATCATGTGATTCATGGGTTCTTGATTCTGGAGCTACACATCATGTGACTCATGATAAATAAATCTTTGTGTCTCTAGACACTAATATCACGATTTTTGTACATCTCCCTAATGGTTCTCTGATCAATATCAGTGGAGTTGGCAGCATCCAGTTAAATGAACACATTCTTCTTAGGAATGTTTTGTTCATATCGGAGTTTCGTCTGAACCTCATCAGTATAAGCTCATTGACGACTGATCTTGGCTCCAGAGTGATGTTTCACCTTCTTCTTGTGAAATACAGGATCGTATCAAGGGCTCGACGATTGGTTTGGGTAAAAAGATTGGAAACCTGTATGTGCTGAACATCAAAGACGCTTATGTACGTGTGAATGCAGTCGTGGATATTGGTACTTGGCACAACAGGATGGGTCATGCTTCTTACTCAAGACTTGACCTGATATCTAAAGCTTTGGGAACTACAAGACTGAAGAATAAAGGCAACTCTTATTGCCATGTTTGTCACTTGGCGAAACAGAAGAAACTTTCTTTTCCTTCTCCAAACAACATATGTAACTCAACATTTGAACTTTTACATATTGATGTTTGGGGACCATTTTCGGTTGAGACAGTGGAAAGTTACAAGTATTTTTTAACCATAGTGGATGATCACTCTCGTGCCACTTGGATTTATTTACTACATACAAAGGATGAAGTTATAAAGGTGTTTCCATCGTTTGTTGCTCAAGTCGAAAATCAGTACAACGTGCGTGTGTTAAAGGAATTAGATTAGACAATGCACCAGAGCTTAAATGCTCTTCGTTCTACCAAGGGAAAGGCATTGTGTCATATCATTCTTGTTTGGACACGCCTGAGCAGAATTCAGTAGTAGAACGTAAGCATCAACATCTACTGAACGTCGCTCGTGCCTTCATGTTAAAGTCTCAGCTTCCTCTTGAGTATTGGGGAGATAGTGTCTTGACGGCTGTGTTTGTTATCAACTGAACCCCTTCTCCTTTGCTTGGTAACAAAACCCCGTTTGAGATACTAACTGGTAAGGCTCCAGTCTATTATTAACTACGGACGTTTGGCTGCTTGTGCTATGGTTCCACTTCGCCGAAACAGAGACATAAGTTTCAGCCACGGTCGAAGGCTTGTGTTTTTCTTGGATATCCGTCGGGTGTTAAAGGGTATAAGCTGCTCGATTTGAAGACAAACAAGATCACAGTTTCAAGAAATGTCATCTTTCATGAAGATACTTTTCCGCTGGCTTCTACTCAATCTTCTGATGACAGCTTGAAATTCTTCACACCATCTTCTACTTTGTCCTCAAGTAACCACCAAACACATATCTCATCAGAAATTTCTTCATCTTCTACTCTTCCCCCACAAATTTCTTCTCGCCCACGCAAACAACCTGCCCACTTGCAGGATTATCACTGTTTTTCACTAAATTCAAATATCACTCACCCCATTTCATCTTTCCTCTCGTATTCCAAATTATCTCCTTCTTATTTATCTTTTATGAATTGTATCACCAAAATCCCAATACCTCAATCTTATTCTAAGGCAAAGGAATCTAAAGAATGGTGTGAAGCAGCTGATAAGGAATTTGGAGCAATGGAATCAACTAACACTTGGGAGTTAGCTACTTTACCGGCTGGGAAGAAAGCAGTTGGATGCAAGGTATTATATTCTTTGAAGTTTAATGCTGATAGAACGCTTGAGAGACACAAGGTTCGTGTAGTTGCAAAAGGGTTTACTCAAAAGGAGGGTTTGGATTATACTGAAACCTTTTCACCCGTTGCCAAGCTCACAACAGTCCGGTTTCTATTGAAAGTTGCAGCATCCCGGAATTGGTTCCTTCACCAACTCGACATATCAAATGTGTTTTTGAATGGTGATCTTGATGAAGAAATATATGAAGATACCAGATGGTTATTGTAACACCCCCGAACTGTTTTAGACATCGGTCAGTCAGCCGGGCAACAATCAAACAAGAACATGCCCAAACGACCTTCCTCTGCCAAGTCCGGAAGTGTCACAACGGGTTTAGAATAGACTTTCCAAGTCACAAAACATAATTCTGTAACCCAGAATATCCATTCAAAACTCGTTTCCTCTAATCTTCGGCCTGAGGCTTTTCAACCTGTACCGAGTAATAGAGTTGTGTTAGGTTGGACTAACCTAATATCAGATTCAACACGTCACGAATATAAAACATACTTTATTTCATATATATAAAATATGAAGTTCACAATATCAAAATATTATACATAGGGTCCATAGACGCAGTCGAAAGTAAAACATACATTCATATATCTTGAAAACGAGTCTATAGCAAAAGATGATCAATCTACACCAGCTCCTACAGTTCCGCGAGTGCTACGGTCCTCTCTACTGGTCACCTGCAAAAGGATGTGAGGAGTGAGTGAACTAGTTTCACTCAGTGAGCCAGGGTTCCCTATCTAGCATATACAACTACCCGTCATTCTAAACCCAACCCCAAACACAAGCAAGACGGGTAGTTCAACAATCAATATTCAAGATAATAAAGCATGACCGATTTAAGCAATAAACCATTAAACCATAATAATTCAAAACACTCTTTATGAGTGTCACATCAATCAACCATATATATATATATATATACTCCTAGGGCCCAACAGAATCATTCTTCCTCCACATAAGGGATACCGGCAATCCCTTCACCACACAGGCGTAGGCGCTCGGGAATCGCCCGGTCACGGTCCTCAATCGGAATCGCTGTGCCCCGGTCCTCTATCGGACTCGCCGGGGTCTGCCACATCCATGTGTGACACTCGGCCTTGGTGATCAAGCCAAGTTAAACCGAGCCCACCACTTTCCGGACCACGACCGGCTTAGTGGTACCATTTGAGGAAGCAATGACCTGCAACTACTACTAGAACCACCACGAGGTTATCACACAACAGTACCGACACGAGGTACACAACATAACAACATATAATAATCACACAATCACAATAACCCGGATGCTTAGACTAGTCATGCTATCCGCTTAGACTAGTCATGCTATCCACTCACCTCAAGCCTCGGATCCACAAACTGACACCTAGACCGGACCGGCTTTCCTAGCTCGGAAGCCGTCTCCGATGTCAGGTACCTCAATTAAAAATTCGTTAACAAATAATTAACCGTGACTCACAGTGATTAACCGATGTGGCTTGACTTTCTGATTCCGGAAGCTGACCAAACCCTTTTTATTCCCTCCAAATCTTCGTCTTGATTCCGTACCGTTAATCCCGCAATTCCGTACCGTTAATCCTGCAATCTTGTAACACGTCTTGCTTCTCCAAGCAACTCTCTAATTTATTTATTTTCTTTTCTTCTTTTTCTTTCTTTTCTTTTCCCTTTCTCTTATTATTTTCTTCTCCTCCTTTTGCTTTCTTTTCTCTTCGTCGTTGGAGTCGAGAGGAAGTGGAAAGTTGGAGCCCTTATATAGCTAAGCACATCATATAAGGTAGTGACAAATGTCACACTCCTCCTTAGCCATGTTTTATTATAATGACTAAGCTAATTGCTCTCTCTATAATTTTCCCACGTAACCACCATCTCTATTTTGTCTCTACTCCAAGATGAGCACGTGGTAATGACACAGCACAACTGAATATGAATCATTCTTCTCCCTTTCTATTTTAGCCACGTATCCCTCTTTTTTAAGGATAATTAAATAATCCAACCTGATGACCAAAACTCCTTTCTCATTGGTCACCTTACTCCTTAAAAGATTACTTAATTATCCAATTATAATTAAGCAACTGGCTTACTTTTAATGCATCGATAGCTCCTCAACTTTAGCTTCGTGTTTTTGTCTTGAGAAAAATTTATTTTTGAGAAATAAATTACGAACTCGTAATAAATTCCCCAAAATAAATTACTAGAATTATTTATTTAAAAATAATTCTTTCTCATGAAGATGGAGTATTACAGTTATGCAGAGAGAAAAGGGATTACATTGTCTAAAATGATGTGTTTCGCTTGAAGAAATCAATCTATGGTTTGAAAAAGGCTTCAAGACAATGGTTTCTTAAGTTTTATGCTGCTCTATCACGTCTGGGATTCTCTACGGGTACAAGTGATCACACATTGTTCTTGAAAACATTCTCTGATGGTCATTTTCTTGCAGTATGGTCTATGTGGATGACATAATTGTGGCTGGTACAAGTGATTCGAAGTCAAAACAGTTAATACAAGACCTTTCGCAGCAGTTCAAGCTCAGAGATCTTGGTGCTCTTAAGTATTTTTTGGGTTTGGAGATAGCTCGTACAAGTCAGGGCATTTCTTTGTGTCAACGGAAATATGCTCTTGAGATACTGACTTCTACTAGAATGTTAGGATGCAAGCCTACATCTACTCTTATGGTTCCAAACTTACATTTGGCACTTAAAGATGGGGAGTTGATTGATGAGCCTGAACGCTATCGCAGTCTTGTTGGCAGGTTGATGTATCTGACTATAACGCGTCTAGATATCACTTTTGCCGTCAACAAATTGTGCCAGTTCTCTTCTACACCACGTACGACTCATCTCACAGCTGCTTATCGAGTTTTACAATACATAAAATGCACTGTGGGACAAGGACTCTTCTATTCAGCTTCTCCTGACTTGACTCTCAAAGGCTTTGCTGATTTTGATTGGTCCATTTGCCGTGATAGTCGACGTTCCACCACAGGACTTTCGATGTTTCTTGGTGATTTTCTAATTTTTTGGCGCTCTAAGCAACAGGATATGGTATCTTGTTCTTCTGCAGAAGCAGAGTATAAAGTGTTGAACAGTGCGTCTAAGGAGATGATATGGCTCATTAAGTTGATGAATGATCTGAAAGTTCCTCGCATTCATACTCTCATCCTCTTCTCAGACAGCACATCAGCTATTTATATAGCCACCAACCATGTATTCCATGAGCGAACCAAACATATAGAAAATGATTGTCACTTCGTGCGGCAACAGCTTGATAGGAAAATTGTCAAGAGTCTCTATGTGCGTACTGCTAATCAAGTGGCCGATATAATGACTAAACCTCTATTCCCTCAACAGTTTTAGCATCTTATGTCCAAGATGAGTCTTCAAAACATCTTTAGAAGCTCATCTTGAGGGGTATATTGGTTTATATAGGTTTAAATAGATACGGTTATTTCGGTTTAGTGGTTTGGTTAGATTAGTTGGTTTATTCTCAACCGTAAAGCTAACTATATATACATATAAATCAATCATTTATCAAATAATAAAAGATTTTGATAGTTTGTTCAAAAAAAAAAAAAAAAATTTTGATATTATCTTCGTCTCCAAGTAATACTCTCCAATATGAGCTCGATCGAAAACGCTTCAAAGAAGCCATCTATGGCCTCTGCTTCTTCGAACCCAGAATCACGTTTCTCTACCAAGACCCCTGACAAGACGGCGACGCTCTCAACCAGACCTCGTGACAGCGACAAACCCGTCAAGAGGCAGATCTTGACTTCGCCCAGAAAACCTGAAACAACCGTGAAATTGCCGGAAAGGTGAAATTTTTGATTGATTTGTTCATAAGGTTTGATGAACAATTTTGATGAAATTAATGGCAATTTTGCAGGTTTGAGATTCTGGATGAATGCTTTAATGGGTTGGTCACCGCGATTAGGTTGCTCAAGCTAAAGGGGTCTTTGACTTCGATTGCTAATATATGTCCCAAGATTGAGTATCTTACTAATCTGTAAACGATTTTGACTTTCTTGCTTCTTCTTCTTTGTCTAGTCTTAAGAACATCTATCTAACTGATTGGTAAAACTATTGGCTTTCTAGCTTCTTCTTCTTCTTTGTTTGGGGATTGACTATTGATGCATCTGATTAATTTGATTGTTAACATGAACTGGTCTCACTTGATGCATGTTGATTCTAGTAGTCACTTAACCTTGGTGCACCAGCAAAAAAGATTATGTATTTTGATTTTTTTTTCTTCACATAAACTCTATAATAGAAATGAGATTTGTTCTTATCCTCTATATACTAAAGCGCAACTCGCCTGATAAATCAGAGACTGTCATGTGTAAAAAGAGTTAATAAAATTATGAGAAAAAGAAATCATTTAAACAAAATAATGCTTAAACCATAATTAAAAAAAAAAACAGAAACCGTATAACCGTTTTATTTGAGACAACCCATGATTCTCTTCTTTGTCCACGATCCTTTTTTCATACTTTATAATCTCTCAAATTCGTTAAACAAACAATTGAGAAATTCCCAACTGATTTGAAACAGAGAATATCAAACTCATCTGATCCTTCTTTCATCTGAAAACCCTAATTCATAATTGGGGCCGTACATATGAAATATTCCGAGCCAATGCAGAGTTTGATTTCTATTTAATTGGATCTTCTTCTTTTTGACATTATGTAACTGGATCTTAACAACCCATATTTTCCAGTGACACTATCTCCCTTCTTTATACATATTTGTTAGCTTCAATGGAGCACTACATGGCGAAGAATATTTCTTGAAAAAGTGGGTGTGGCGGATTTGAATTGCTGGAGGTTCAACCAGAAAAAGAGACTATAGGAAGAAAAGAGAGAGAAAGAAGAGGAAGATAGAAAACATACGAAACATGCAAATGTGGTAATCGAAAAAGGTAAATACGTTTTATTAATTCACCACGAAAGGATCAGATTGATAAATTGTTTTCCTATTGGTTTATGCTTGGTCATAGGGGCGAGAGGAATGTGAAGTCTTGGAGATGGAAAAACCGCTGACATGGGAAGGTTAATTCAATTCTAAGACAAAATTAACAGAGGTATTTTATATGGTAACTATATTTTTGTTATCTTACCATTTAGACGAAAAACTATATTTTTTATTATTGCAGTGTTTTTTTTTCTTAATATAACTGCAGTCTTGCAATACACAATTTGTTTTTTTTTTATGTTTGGTATAACAATACACATGCAATGATAAATATGTTATTTTCCACTCTATTGCATCAATGAGACAATCAAATTCGTCAACGATTTTGTTGAAGTCTTTGTTCCTGAAATATATATACATGTCACCTTTTAGTTATATAAAACAGAAATTTGGTTTTATTTGTAAGCAAAAAATGAATTCTCATGCGAAGCATGGGATCAATACTAGTGTATTTCTATAAAATAGCAATCTCTAAATATAGAGATGGGTTATGTTCTTAGAATATAAATATGGATAGTAAGTTAATAAGAAAACCTTAAAACGGGTATTTGCCTGAGTTTTCTCTCCATTTTTATAGTATTATTTGAGTTTTATTTGCAGAGTTTCTCAACAATGTCATATTGCTTGATTGTCTACTTGTATACTTTATGGTTGTATTTGTTTAATGTTTGTTTGACTTATGTGTATGTATCTACAGGATCTTGTCGTATGATCATTTGGCTCAGATGAAGCATATTTATCCAGAAGCCATTGAAGTGAAGAGAGTTTTGAAGTGTGATGAAGTCACTAGTTGTATGAAACCTACTCGTCACATTAACTTAAACACCGATGCAACTGAACTTGAAGATACAAGTTGCGCAACTAAATACATGCAGCTTAGAAAGGTGTTCTACTCAAAGCTTGTAGAATTTTACAAAGCTCATCCTAAGGTACACACATTACTCCATCTAATCTATTCTTATTTGATTGTAGCTTTGTAGAAAATGCTTATGTTTCTGATTGCTGTTCTGGATATAGGATGAGATTCCGAAAGAACTACTTCCTGAACCGTTCAATTTCTCCAAAAAGGATTCAGACACAATAAGTGTAGTAGACGTGGGCGATCTAAACTTGAAAATGATGGGTTTGATGTTCAAATGGAGGAGATTGAGCAACAAGAAGATAAAGTCAACAATGTAATTCCAGATTCTACTTTATTAGATGGTACTGAGGAATGTTTGTTACCAAACACAGAGTCAACCCCAGCCAAAGTTTTGTCAACTCCCTCCAAGGATCTGTCAACACCAATCAAGCTCATGAGTGCTACACCGACGCTGCAGCCCTCTAGAAGATGTATTACAATGACTCTAGATGATGATAGTGACTCTGTTAGACCAACAAATGATCTGGAAAGGCGTCCTTCTCGCACTAGGTGTCTGAATTTCGATACTCTGGAGGAAGAAGATGGAACAGTCAGTGATAAATCTAATGATGAAGCAAACGATGATGAAGCTAGTGATGCTTCCTACGATGAAATTAGTCTGCTGGACTCAGTAAGCGGATGGTTTTCCGAGCAATCACTTTGCTTTCAAACTTGGAAACTGTGGTTATAATCAGTAACCTTGCTGACCATTGTGTTGTGTGTGTGTGTTTCTTGCAGATGATAGAGGAACCAAAGGCTGAAACCGTGAAGCAAAACTTGCCTAAGCTTGTTGATGTGATTCATAAATTGTTTCGCTCAACAAACAAAACGGTCATCACCAAGGAAGAGCTTCTTCACAAGATGATCGCATGCCAAATCGATATAATGAATAGAAGTAAGGACAGTTTGTTTATATCTAAATGTGTTTTACAGTTTCACTTTTCTCTTTTTTCCTTGGCCAGGCTCACAGTTACTTTCTTGTTTTGTCTTTCTCTTAGAGGAAGTGGAGGAACAGCTAAGGTTGATGCTGCAATTGGTTCCGGATTGGATCTCTGGAACAAAAGCATCTTTTGGGGATGTTCTTGTTAGGTGAGAGTTATCACCATTATGTTCAATCTATTGGTTTCGTATTACTGGAAACAGTTTCTTTGCTTCTTCAGGGCTTTAAACATTGTGTTCAATCTTTTGGTTTTTGCAGCATTAATAAAATGTCCACTCCAGAAACTGTACGTGCAAGACTCGAGGAAGCAACTTCACAGGACACTTCCACCACTCCTGATAAATAAATGATTAGTTTCAATTATCATTATTCTTTACACATCTTTCCTTTACGATCATCTTCATGATCTTAGGAAACGTATTACAATTTTGTTAATTTATTATCAAACATAATAGTTATCTAATGATTGTGGCTGGTTAAGTTGTCCAAGTAAAGTAGCTAAAAGCTGATATTATAGTTATCTCATAAGACTTGCAATGATAGATGAAGTAGCTTATAGCTTCTTCTATCAGTGAAAAGTGTTCTACAGCAATAAGTGTCTGGATCAGTGATGATATCTTTCATAAAGACTTTGAAAAACCTTTGAGAATTGAATGTGTTGAATATGACAGTTATTTTCTTTACATCATAAGGTAAAGAGGTTATGATTCTACAATCTACAGTATGAAGATTTACTCATGTGAACCCTCCTTTAAGAGCTTTGCTTGCTCTCTGAATAGCTCTTGTGACTCTCCATATCTCATGCTTGATTGATCCGTCTGATGAGTTTGTTGCAATAGCATCTGCTATTCCCGGGAAGAAACCTAGCTTGCTCTCTGGTTCTGCTGCAGGTCCATACACCTATAAACACGCAAACACAAGGTCACATACGAGTTCTGAAAAAAATGGATTGCAAACAAAATGTTGTTGTTAATTTACTCACAAGATGCTTGAACCATTCTTTCCCTTTGATCCCTTCTGAATCCAGGAACCCTCTTTCTGCAATCATCATCCTGTCATTTAGCTCTCTTCTCTTGGCAGCTACTGCAACATCATATTTGCTGTATGCTTGTTCCTTTAGCTTCTGTAACATCAATCATCAAGATATGAATAGGTGTGACGAAGAAGACAAAATAGACCTTAAAACAAACCAACCTTTGCTTCATCTGCAACTTCTTTAGCAACTAAAGAGAACTCTTGTATCGCCACGCTTAAAGGATCAACAGAGACTTTCCCTTCTAAGAGCTTGCTCACTGCATCTCTATGTGCCTGAACCATAACACCAAAACATATATTAACTCAGTTTTCCTTTCTATCTTATCTACAAATGGAGTGAGTAGATGAAAAATACCTGCAACTGTTCTGCATAAGAGATGTAATCAAACGGTAAGACTGGCTCATCAGCCAATATGATACCCAAAAGTCCCCAAATTCCAGCCACTGGGATATATAGAAAAAGCATAGATCCTCAGTATAAGCAGCCATGAAAACTAGAGAAAGAAAACAAAGGGCTTTACTTGCAACATGACGATGAAACGATGGATCAGCATTGCGTATCATCCAATCATAGGAGTCAAAAGCGGTGTGATAGACAGGATAATCTGTAAAAACTCAAACATACATTAATACATCACCACATTTCTGAAGATCTTAAAGAATCAAAGTTGTGCTTTACCTGCTCCATAGTACATGTCTATAGACGGTATCCCAGCATGATGAAGAAAACCGGAAAAATCAGAATCCACTCTACTTAGCCTCTCTATCTGCAGTCCATTCAAAGCATAAGACACCCTTCTGGTTATTAACAAAAAAGAAAGAGTCTACTCACATTGTTATTCTGAGACTTGAATGTCTCTTCAACTGTCAAAGTTACATCATCAGGATCTTGGACCTGGTCAACAAAAATGAATACTAGAGACTTAAGATTTTTACAAATTGCTTGATAATGTCCGCATTAGTATTATTATTACCAGCTTCAAGGCATCTACAAGAACACTGTCTAGTTGAGGAGTTGCACCAGCAAAAAATCCAGAGCCTTGGACCGCACAATCAACATTAAGATAAGCAACAGCACTTGCACCTAAGTTAAGAACATGTTCTTCAACCCATTCTGTTGATCCAATCTACAAAACAAAACAAAAATGGTTTACTCAATCCATCAAGCAGACTCAGCTTTTTTCTAATAACATATTACAAGCTCGGTCATGAGCAAAGCCAAATGAAACATTCGTCTCTAACTCTCAAATTTTTTAAAAAAATTACATAGACATAAACTCTCAAATTTGAAAAAAAAAAATATTTATTAAATATTTTACTAAATCTGTCTAAAATCTCAAGACCGGCCATGCATTACTAACCATTCCGAACTCTTCAGCATCCCAACTACAAAGGAGAATGGTCCTACGAGGTCTCCAGCCAGATTCAAGCAAAAGAGAGAATCGTCGACCAATGTCAAGTAAAGCAGACGTTCCACTGTTTGGATCAACAGCTCCATAAGTCCATGCGTCTCTATGGTTCCCAAGAATCACAAACCGGTCCGGTTCTTCACTACCTCTTATTGTAGCCACAACATTGTGAATCTTCTTCATCTTCATCTCCCCCTTCAAAGTACAAAACCAAAGACGTTTCACTACCAAAAAAAAAAGTCAAAACCAAGAAAAAGACATAACGGTTTTACCTGTAACGTCATGTTGACAACAACCCGTCCCGGGCCAACCCGTTGACTTGACCTGACCCGACCCGTTCGCCATTCCCCTGGAGCTCTAGAGCCGTCCAGAGAAGCCAATATGATCTCTGCATTGTGGAGAGACAGAGGCAAAGACGGAATCTTTGGGAATCTCCGAGAGACACGATCATCTTCCAATCTCAGCTTCTCTCCTCCGACGACTCCGGGCCAACCCGGACTAACCGGGTCTCCGATACCTCTCATCACCGTGCCTCTCTCGATCCCTCCGAGCCCACCACCGTCGCTCTCGTCGTATATCAAGACGCCGAGAGCACCTTTAGTCTCTGCTATCTTCACAATCGCTCCTCTCCCCAAAGTCTCTCCCTTTCTCGCTAAAACCAAACAACCTCTAACGCTCACTCCGATCACCTCAAGCGCGCGGTAGTCTCTCTCCTCGCCGTGGTTCACGAAGACAACGGTACCCTGCGCGGAGCCAGACGGCGAGTAAGCGTGGTAAGGCGTAACGACGCCAGAGGAGGAGGAAACGTCGTCGTTTAAGTCGAACTCCACTGTTGTATTGTTGCTAAAACGCGCCGTGACGGAGATGTGCGTAGGATAAGAGAGGAGAGCTTCGTACTCGACGACGCGGGTGTCGTCAAGACGGAGGCTTTGGAAGTGGGTTAGGACGTAGTTGAGCGTGTCTAAAGAGGGTTTTGTTCCGGCGAGGTGAGGATGACGGGTTAAGGAGTGGAGGTAAGAGGAGACGGTGGCGTTAGAGGCGGAGGAGAGGAAGAGGCGGCGGAGAGTGAGGGAGTTGTGTGTGTTAGGGGAGAAGATATGAGGAGGAGTGGCGTCTGGGTGGTGGAGAGTGTAGAAAGTGGCTACGAGGAGGACTATGATGAAGAGGAAAGAACAGAGCGGCGGTGGCTGACGGAAAGAGATGCCGGCGACTGTTGTGAGAGGCTGTGACATTGCAGAGAGAGAGAGAGAGGGAAGCGAGTAATTGTTTAAGCAAGTAGTGGCTAGCCAAAGTAACTATCTTTTGATATGCTTTTGTCGTCAAGTGTGTCTCTTTTTTTGTGTGTATCTCTTTCTTCTTTTGTTATTTACTCAGGAGTTTTTTATTTGGTCAAATACATTGTTGTTGTTGATCTTCTTCTACTTGTTTTCTTTTAACAGTTCTGTTAAAAAGACTTCGTTGTGTAATAACGAGAAATTGAATTTGTATACGATGCTATAACATGGTTGCAAGATGCCAAGATCACTTGATAAACATGTAAGCGACCACATCGGTCCAGACGAATGAAAAGCTGCGTGTAGAATAATAACAAACTAAGTGATACTAAAAGAACAAGATTACTTTCTATTTTAAAATTAATTAATTTTAGATAATATATAATATAATATAATTGTATATCTAAAAATCTAAGATATGTTAACAATTTCGCTCTTGTATAAATGTATTACATAGTTTACTAATTTTAACATATTGTGAGGAACATATTATATATTATTTATTTTTAATTTAAATGAGCGAAATTTTACTGAGATTTTGTATAATTTTATGTTAGAATTTAATATATATATACATATTTAAAATAAAAATAAAATATTATAATTAAATTATTGAAAATATTTTTATATTAGCTTGTAAAATAAATAAATACATTTAATGAAGTTCCTAAATTGAGTAGCTTTTGTTGAGATATTATAAAAAAATACATATAATAGATGATACAACTGATGAGTTTTTTTGGTCAAATACATTGTTGTTTAATTTCTCTTCTTTGTTTTCTTTAATAGTTATGTTAAAAGACTAAGGTACTAATTGTTTATGATTTTGAAAACTTTGACTGTTTCTAAAAGTTAGCTGTTAAAATCATGGCTGTTAGATAATATTTGTGGGCTTTACAAATATTAAAAGGTCATAAATTGTAGTTTTATGAAAAATTAAAAGGTCATAAATTTTGGCTGTTAAAATTTAGGTTTTTAAGGGAGACTTACAAGATTTTAGATAGGCTAAAGCTTAATTGAAAAAGAAACTTTAAGAATCTCAGAGCATTTCTATTTATATTCCACATTTTACTCTGGAATAGAATGAGAAATTGAGTAATGAATAAAAAATAAAAGCGTTATTCTATAAATAAAATAATTTTTTATTTTTTATTCATAATTCTATTTCATACTCTATTTTGAAGTAAAATATAGACCGAGGTGAAATGCCCTTGGAATTAAGCCAAAGCCTCAAAAAACGAGAAGTTGAATTTATATAGGACGCTTTAAACCGGTTGAAAGATCACTTGAGAAACATGTAAACGACCACTTAGACATCACAAGTGTCGGTCGAGTCGAATGAAAAGCTGCAAGTATTAGAATAACAAAGTTGAGTGTTTTTTTTAGTAGCAGTGGGTGGACAAAAGGGCATATTCTTTTATCCAGTATCATTTTTGTTTCCTTTCATTTTATATACTCGTGATGTATTATTTGTATGTTCAAGGTTTGGCGTATTCCATTTTGATTTATCATTTTTAAACATAAGCAAAAAAAAAAAAAAAAAGCCATAAGCATATCACTCGTGACATTCCATTTTGACTATCAATTCTATCATTAACGTGGAGTCACAATGTAAAGCATTACTTTAACACTGTCACTGGGTATGTAAAAAGTAGAGTTGACATAAGTTCTTCTTTTGCACAATTGCACTGCCCATGTTGTCACTGAATCCGTTTATTCACTGTTTGTGTTTATTGAGTAAAGAAAAAAAAAGGAAGGTGTCGCCTAAAACCTGCAAATTATCTAGGGCATCTAAGTTGGAGATTTATAGATTATCTTTTTTTTTTTTTTTTTTTGTAATCCAGGGTTCCCCGCTTCGCGGGTCAATCCCTGGGCCCGGTCAGGCAGCAGGCCAGCTTCACCCGAGAGGTTTTTCCTTGAGCCCGAAGGCCCAGTACCCGTTTTGGTGTCCAGATGAGGCAGGGTAGTTTCCGCATGGGGGGATCGAACTCGGATGGTGGTTGCCACCACAGGTCCGTCCTTCCACTTGGACTACCTCGTCCGGACAATTTTATAGATTATCTTGTTCACGCAAATAAAATCCAATAAGCACTATGTCAGACCGCCTTTGAATTCGAACTGATTTAAAACCCCAAAATTAACACACTGCATATATATGTAGGGATGTTAATATGGGCTTTTGCCAATAGGGTTAGCCCGGCCCGCATCTATTTTCTTAACCCAAAACCCGTTTTGTTTTGTGTGGGTTAAAATAGGGCCGGCTAAAATGAAACGCGGGTTAGCCCTAAGCCCGTTATGTTTTTTTTTTATGAAAACAAACACTATTAACACGACGTCGTTTTGATTTTTCTTCAAGGCCGTCTCTTTTTTCCAGAAACCAGAAAAGAGAGAAACAAAGAGGATCGCAACGTGAACCCTAGAATCTGAACGAAGCTGCTCAAATTCAAATCCGATAACACGACGTCCTCATCAAGTTCTGCTGCTCCTGGATTGATTTCAACGAACACACCAACCCTAGAGATCGATTTCGAAGAGCGTCGTCGGGGTTGTATCCGTCTTCTCCAATAAGCATTCTGTGAGGTACGTTCTTCTAGTTTTGTTCTGGGTTTGTTGAAATTGATCTCTAGAGTTTCTGGGTTTGTTGAAAATCTGAGACTGATGTTATGATCTTTATGATACTAGACTACTAGTAAACTGTATCTTGCTGTCTTGTGATACTGTGATTCTTTTAAGCTAATGGCGAGATGATAAAGCTTTTTGAACTGATGGATTGTTGTAGAATTGAGATTGTCTCTTCTTTGGAAAGAACGTTTTAGCTCTTTGTGAACTTTCTGTTAGTCAACTAAGCACTTGTTTGAAACAGTCTGTAACTTTGTTTGAACTTGTGATTGCAAAGCTTTTTCCCTGATTGACTGTAAATACTCTGTTATATCAAGCATTTGGTAACTTCTGTAACTTGAGTTTTAGTTGTTTAGCTTTGTTTTGGACAAAAAAAGCTTTTATGAATTGTGTCTGATCACTGGTTTTATTCTTCTTTAGGTATCTGAGCTCCTTACTGAATCTCCTCTTGAAGATGATATTGATGATGTAAGTATCTGACATAAAGTTGACATAAAGTTCTTGTTTATTTTGACCTCTTGATAATTCGCTAATTGATTCTTTATCTCTGATTTTGTTTGAATATAGGATCTGCTTGAGCTTGAAAGGTGTATCCAGTTTGGTTCAAACAACGAAAGGACAAATCTGGACATGTATTTGGCTGATACTAAAGTTGATATTTCGGCTTTCTCAGATATGGAGGTGTTAGACTACTGGAAAGATAAGCAACACAGATATGGTGACTTAGCTTTGCTTGCCCGTGATATTCTTAGCATCCCTATTACTACTGTTGCGTCTGAATCTGCGTTTAGTGTGGGAGGTCGGGTTTTGAGTCCTTTTAGAAACTGTCTCCTCCCTAAAACTGTCCAAGCATTGATTTGTACTCGAAATTGGCTACGCGGGTTTGTTGAGTTTGAAGGTAAACTCCTTGAGTCCTTGTCTTGAATTAAGTGTTTTAAGAATTAGTGATGTTGGTTAACTCATTGTTTGAATGATTTCTTTGATTACTTGATGTAGGAGACATTGAGGAGTACTTTGATTATGATGATGAGAATGCTAATAAAAGAGCAAGTAGCTCAGGAAATGAAGATTCAAACATGTGGTAAAACGTAATTTTGATGGCTTCTTGTTATCAGCATCTTAGTAATTTTGCAAGCTGTTTTGATAGTTGTATAGAGAAGTATAAATGTGTTCTTTGACTTCATTGAGTGATTATGTTGTTGCAGAGTGTAGTTCGTTGAGAGCAAATGTTGGAGCAACGTGTCCAAGTCTTGGAAGAGTGCACCTTTGAGTTTTTACTTTTATGCTAAACATTATACAATTATGAATAAAAATTTGTAAACTTTGGGTTTTAATTTCATGATAAACATTTACACTTATAAAATAAAAAGAACTTAAGCTTTGGGTTTCTAATTTCATAATTAATTAAAGACAAAAATTGATATAAAAGAGTTGTTGATTTGTAAGATAAAAAATTAATGGGCTAACCCTGTACCAGCCCTAACCCTTAACTAAAAATAGGGTTAAAACAGGGTTGAGTTAAAACAGGGCTGGGCTTATATTACACAAATGAGGGTTAGGCCCTAGCCCGCAAATTAACATCCCTATATATATGTATAGCTTCAAACATGATATTGTGTGTGTTATCGCATTTGTGTGGCCACCCTCTAGTGATTTTTTTGTTCCCAATGACTTCATCCCATATGGCTGAATGGCTCTGGTTCTTGAATAAATTTCTCTTTATTTTGGTCCACCGTTTTGGCCATTATTATCGCTTTTATCCATTGAATGGCCCTGTTACAAAAAAAAAAAAAAAATCCATTGAATGGCCTTATTTCGAATTTTGAGCACATCCATCGTAACGGTTAATGACTCCGTAGTTGTAAATCATACTACATTGTGTCATTTCCAAATGTGTTAAATGATCCATAAAGAGATCTGGAATGTCTGGATGGGTCCCTTAACACACATGTATTCTTCTAGTAATTATCGATGAACATTGGGTTTTCCAGGTTTTATGCATGCTTGATTATTATATAGGTGAATTTGCATGTCACTTCAGGTCTCATTAGTGAAAAAAAATCAAATTGAGCAAGATTTTGCATGAAGAATACACTTTAATACTTTGTGCATATGATTAATGATTATCATCATTCAGTTTCAAAAAAAAAAATATAATGACACGTTAAAAGGCTTTTCTTTTGTCTTTATGCATTTGATTTTATTTATCCTCATATGCATATTCTATATAGACTAAAAATAATATCCCATATATATTAAAAAAGAAACATTTTTAAGTTATGATTTTGTAATCAGTGCTTAGGTGTCAGTTTCGCAGGGCTTCTCAGAGCCTCTAATTAAAAAACTTAGATCTTACTAGAGAAAATACATTTTTTGTTACATTGGACCTCCCTTACTATAATTACACATTCCATAACATTACTAATTAAAAACGTGGAAGCAATAACTAACGTGCATCCTCTATATAATTATAATAACTGCCTAACCAAGTCACCTTTACAAAATAATATAACGGTTTCAAGTTTATAAAAGTTATTGTGCATGCTTTGTTACTACCATACGTGTTTATATGGTATATGTCCCCTATATATTAAAGGAGAAATATTTTTAAGTTATGACTTTGTAATCAGTGCTTAGGTGTCAGTTCCACAAATACATTTTTTGTTTACATTGGACCTCCCTTACCATAATTACACATTTCATAACATTACTAATTAAAAACGTAGAAGCAATAACTAACGTGCATCCTCTATATAATTATAATAACTGCCTAACCAAATCACCTTTACAAAATAATATAATGGTTTCAAGTTTATAAAAGTTATCGTGCATGCTTTGTTACTACCATACATGTTTATATGGTATATGTTCTTAGTATTTCTTTGTCTGGATCAAAAAAGTTTCTGGATTTCAACCTTAAACATAGTTAACGTACAATCTATAACATGTGTGATTTACATTTATAAGTTATTGTCGTTGTCATATAGTCATTTTTTCATTTTCTAAAGTCTAATAATGTTTGTGTTCGAATTTTCTAATCAAATTATTTTCTGTTATAGTTTATACAATCGGGCTTCAGTAATAAATATAAAAGCCTTCTTAGACTGCGGATGCTTTGTTTTTTTGGTCCTTTCTAAACGCATTTTCCCTCCGTGTGACAAGCACTGATCTCAATAAGCCTTATTGTCCACGTTTAGCATTAATAACTCATAAATTGTTATTACTGGCATTTATTTTAATTTGAGTATTGTCCAAGTTAACGCATTCAATTTTCCATTATTACATGACATTAAATGGGTCAATAATATGGTACATACATCTATTACAATGCGGTAAGCTCAATATACAAAATACATTATTTCCTTAATAACAGAGATGCTTAATTTACATATGGCGTTCGACTTAATTTATATATGGAAATTCAGATCGGCTTAATATCTCTAGGTTTGACTATAAAAGAGGTGATCCGTTCTCTGCTTTTCTTTTATCATTCCTCTTCATCTCTAAAACCCAATAATACTCCGTAACACTTTGAGTCTAAAGCAAGAGAGCTGAAGACTTTGATTTACTATCTTATGCAAGTTCTATGTCTGCTTTTAGTTTGGGTTTTTTTATATTAAGATTTTAGTTTTGGATTTTATTATATTAAGGTTTTAGTTTTGGATTTTTTTTATATTACAACGTATGTGTTTTAGAAGGTTAAAGAACTTTCAATTGTTGTACGCTGCAACTGTTTTTCTTTCAAGTGTTATAAGCCTTATATTATACTTGAATTTACTCTTACCTTCAATTAAAGAATCTCCGATGTCCAAATTTTTTTTTGATGAATCTCCTTCTTTTCAAGAGGCTACCGCTCAGGCACTTGATGAGTTCCTTGGGCATCTGAATCTAACTATACACATACGAAAAACTTGGATAATCAATTTAATCTATTCAAAAGAAGCATAAATAGATCAGCATACCTAAGATCTAACAGTTTTTTTCTGGGTTTGCACCTTCAATTAAATGAATCGCCTTTGCTTGGAGTAAATCACGGGATAGGAGTTCGTTCGCGAAGACGGTCTTCCCAAATACATAAATCGAAGACCCGTTTGGAGGAAATTTTAATTCAGAGAAAGGAAAGGAAGTCAAAGAACGACTTGAATCTGTTTAGCTTTGTTTATGACATGAATCGAAATCGGGATAAAAAGTGAAGCGCATCGATTTCGTTCTTGCCGTAAACTTTATCCACCTTTAGTCTTATTTTTTATTCTTTTTTTATTAAGTTGCACAAAATTATTTAAAACAAAAAACATAAAATCCAACCCAATGTGACTGAACTTAAACGCAGCCCACTGGAAACAATTAAAAATAAAACGCCCAACCCACTTATGTTGAGCCAACTTAATTTATCTTTGCAATATTCCAAAAGACAAATTCTAATTTTTTCAGTCAATAAACTATAAGTATGGTTTATGTCTCATATTATAAGCTTATATACTAACTCACGCATATATAATTTAAACATGTAAAATAACTTTCTTATCCCGTGCAAGGCGCGGATTACTACCTAATTCTCTATTAAAACGGAAGTACAAAATAAAAATGATACTTAGTTTTCCCACTTATTTATACTATAATGCTACTAAAGTAATTATTAAACATGTATTTAAGTATTTTTTTGTTTTTTTTCTCTTTTCATAACAAATTTCATAAATTGATTATTACCTAAAATAAAATCGCCAACAATAACATAGCTTTATTAAATGTATCAAATATCATAGGCAAATAATCTGTAGTAAAATGAATTTACCAATGTAAAAAAAAAATGAATTTACGAAACATGCACTTTTCATCTCAAATGTATTACATAAAATGAATTTACGAAACCATAAATCTTCAAAATTCTCCAACTCATTTTCTTCTTAATTCATAGAAAATTAAATCTGTACAAACAAAGCAATGAAAGGTTGAATTACTGGAGTTTTTTTATCTTAATCGAAACTTCTCTTCATAATATCATAAAAGTTTACTTCATTTATATACACACAAGATCACTATATGAAAATTTTGAACAAAATATATAAATAAAACCTATTTAACCAAGTTTAAATCCATACATTAAATGTTACCAGAATCTTTAAATAACAATAAAATACAGAAAGTAAAATGCACGATTTTAACTAATTAAAAGATAAAACCTTTGAATCCTAAATTAATTAATTTGTTTCCACTTTGTATATATCCCTTTATTTGCAGACCAATTTTTAAATAGTATTGAAATAAGTGATTTTCTAAATCTTTCTTTTTAAACTATTTACACCTTCGGTAATTTGAAAACTATGGAGATAAATCTCTATATCGAATGTTATTTGAGGCTAATGTCTAAATTATTTCATATATGCTTGCTTACTTCCTATTTTAGCGTTAGAAAAATCTAAATAAATATTCTATATAATTAATGTATTTGATATATGCTTTGGAAAGTTGGTTGAAATATAACCTTTCCTTTAGGATTTATTTGATTTTTCTTCTAATAAGATTCCTCGAGAACATGGAAGAAGATAGAGAGAAAAGTTGAATAACCTTCACCGACAGTCCTAAAACAAAACACTGAGATTGTTTTTGTTTGTTAACAAATTCTACAACAATTTTCTTTTACACTTACCGAACAAAGAGATGGTTACAAGATGGGTTTTCAATTTATGGGCCTTGAACAATTAATGTTACCAAAATTATTAATCATTTTGACACAAAACTAAGTTTATAAGTAATTTTTAATTACTAAAAGTAAATTTATATTTACATTTTATCTTACAAAATTGAATCCGCCGTTTTTATATGTTACAGATTTTATAGAAGTTTAATAATCATTATATTTTCTTCAAAAATTTATAACTAATTTATCATTTTTCTATGGCATACTAAGTCATAGTTCTCTATTTTTCATATTTTAAATTCATAAACATTTTTTTCTATATATCTTATACAAATGTCTAATTAAAAAAATATATATGTTGAATTTGTTTATTTGATATCGAATATCGGTTATACAATAGATGGTTTAAAATTAAATACAAAAAAAAAAGTTTTAGTCAATGTAATACGATTAAATATTACAAATACATCATTTAATACAAAAAAAATTAAAAATAAAAATAAATATCCTCAAGGTCGCGTAGATCCAAATTTAGTTTGTTCTAAAAATCGAGTGATCCGGAACCTCGCAAATTCAACACATACTTAAGTTTTAGAGTGTCAGACTATGAATAATTTGTTAAAAGAAACCAAATGTTTTTTTTTCTGGGCTCGTCTTTCTTACTTCACATGTTGGAAAACATATAAAATTTCCCAAAAGTATTTGTTTTGGAAAAATATAAATATCCAGAAAATCAAATATCCAAATATATTTATTTATTTGAAAATATTAAACGAATGCTTACAGATATTTCATATATGTTGCTTAATGCAAATAATTTGTAAAAATCAATACAGATTTGTTTTAAAATGTATTTTTACAAGATATATAAACTAAAATTAAAGATAGTGAAACTATATCTTTCATAAATTTTAAAATTAGTTAAAAACAAAACTTACGAAGAGTTATAGTTTTCATTAAAAAATTATTTATTTTATCAATTTAATACTTTTATAATTATAATATGAATATAATTTGCTAAATCATATGTTCGAATAATAATTATATAGAATATATATATGCATGTATATGTATATGTATATTTCTCGCAACACAGCGGATATCCGTTGTAATTTTTTTAAAAAAATTATGATTTGTTTCGTTTTTAATGGTTATTGATTTTTTTTTTTGCTTCGAAAATTTATAGATATCCAAAATTTTGATTAAATCAAAATGAATAATGAATAATGGATCAAATCGAATCAAATTTATACAACCACCATGTTCAAGATAGATTCTTCTAAAAGTGTGGGACTCGATCAAATGATTAAGGTGTAAAATATAAATTAGAGATGTGACAGCACTAAGATAAAATAAGGAGGACAATATGCTGATAAAAAAAAAAATCTAAGTGGGTCCTCCAACGTATCTTTGTAGTACACCATCCTTTGTCAATGCTCTTCCAAGTCATCATTCGGACGAGATCTTTAGGGACGATGCAAGTGTTGTATTGGGTTCAGAACTTCAGATACTAGACTACCTTGATGTATAGTATAGGTACGTTTCTCTATTCAACTATAACATGTACAACTTTTTGCAATGCCAGCAAATAATTTTTGTAAATATCCAAAAAAAATTTAATTTGTTTGCTTCAATCATTTGAGCAAACATTCAGGTATATCTTATTAAAATAAAAGTACACTTATAAATTAATTCTTAAAACTTCAATTTATTTACGTCTTAATGCCACTGAAATAATAACTAATCTTATCTTTAGACATTAACTTTCTTTTCCTAATTTATACAAAATTACCTAAAATAAAGTCAACTCAGATATTGTTCATGTACCTAGGACGGAGAATACAAGGGCGGATAGTTTGGCACGTAGTGCTCGGCAACAACCGTCTTTCGTCGTACACATGGATTCAGAGTTACCACTTTGGTTTACAGGGTCTATATGAGTCTGTAATCTTTTTGCTGTCAAAAAAAAAAAAAAAAAAAAAAAAAATTCACAACAAATTCATGATAAATCTTAAATTTAATTAATACACTACAATTCGAAATCCATATATTTAGGATCTTCGTAATTGGCAAGTCTTAAATTATAACAATACATGACTTAATAAATTTTAACAGATTTATAATCAATATTTTCCCAATTTACTTTGTTTAAACTTTTCTTAAAAATAAATTTTGCTGAGTAATACATATATAGATACAAATTATTATAAACTATTATAAAATATATTTTGATGCTATAGTAAAATAATGGAAGTATTTAACAACCATAATTACATTATTACACCAAGTAATACCAATGGTTAAATAAATTAATATGAACTTTTTAAATTAATTTTAAAATAATTTAAGTAACCGTACACAAAAACTAAAAAAAAATCATTTCATTTACAATATAATTTTGTCAAAGTTTGCAACATACTTAACTAAAATAACTATAATTTTATATATATATATATATATATAAAACTTGTAAAAACCACCTACACCGATTTAGGTATCCGTTTACTCAATTTAGAATACAATATCGTTTTAAAAATATATAGTTATATTTTCATTATTTATTAGTAATAACTAAAAAAAAATTGAAAAAAAAAATTATAACTACATAAAATAATCATTTATATAATATATACATAAATATAAATTATTCCATTTATATCTTATAGGTAGCTTATTTTTATACAAATTAAATTTCACTCAAAATCAAATACAATAAAATTATATGATAAAAATATGGTGATGTAGTTGAATGTTAAAAAAATATAATTACTCAATGTAATAAATATAATTATTATGTTTAAAATTTTATATTTAACAATTATATAATATGCGTCAAAACTTAAATAACATAATTTATACAAAACAAAATTTTACTTATAAAAATGAAAATAAATACCCGTGCGAAAACACTAGATCAAATTTCGTAAAGCCTTGTGTCCTTTTCTAAACCATCACTTAAGCCAATTTTATAAGCTTAATTAGTTCCTAGTGGAGTATGTTGTTGTGATTCGAACAATTGAATAGTCTCTGCCATAGAATTCTCAAAGAAACCGAGTGTACTTTGTAAAATCTGATGTCTTGTAGTTATGTTCACACCCCCAGCTTTGGGTTATACTGGGCCAAACATATAAGCAAATAATTTTTGTAATATCAAAATTTTAATAAAATTTGGCTTCAAACATTTGAGCAAACATCCCGCATAGCCTTTTAAACACTAGATCAAATTTCGTAAAGCCTTTTGTCCTTTTCTTAACCACTTAAGCCAATTTATTAGATTTTATACGCTTAGTTCCTAGTGGAGTATATGCTGGTGTGATTCGAAACAGTTGAAAAGACTTAGCCATAGAACTTTTAGAAAAACTGTGTGTACTTTACAAAATCTGATGTCTCCCACCCCCAGCTTTGGGTTATATTGAGCAAGTTTTTAAGCCCAGTATAAAAATAAACCCAATAAAAACAAAAGTGAAGAGAAAAGGGAAGACCGGCCTGAGATTTACGGCCCACAAACAATTGCAGTTTGAACCGGCCGACCATACTATTGTTGTCATAATAATTACCATCATTCTCACAAGTGTGATGCTTGCAGTCTTGCAGTCGTGGTGTTGTCAGTAACCATTGGTTTGGCAGAAATAGTTGTGAGACGGCGATGTTTGTGTTTGGTGGTGATAATCATGGCTGTTGTGATAGCTGTCGTGGTGTTAGGTGGTGGATTCAAATTTTCATTTGATATTTTATGTCCTGAAACTTTATGCTATAGTATATTAGCTTTCAATTATGCAGATTGAATTTTGTTTTAGTACCAAGGGTTGAAAACTCACCAGAATACATTAAATTCCATTTACTCTTCTTTTAATTTATATTTTTCCTAATTATTTTTATTTAATATCATTTAAAATTTTGGTTTTATACCTTTAAAATAATCATTTATTTAATGATAATCACATGTTGCAATTACAACAATCTCTAATAATAATAAATTTATATCATAATTAAAAGAGAGACACAAAATACTTGCGAGCCAAACACTTCAAACCAACCTTATTTATGTAACGTTTTTTCTTTCTGTCTGTTGCAACCATATTTGGAATAGAAAGAACAAAAAGCCAAATAAAAAAAAACTGAGTAATCTACTCAATATTACTGATATTTGATGATAAATCTTTTCTTTTGTAGGTGCAAGAGTGCTTGATGAACGTTTCAAGTTACAAAAAAAAAGTGTTTAATGAAAAATATATATCAAGAACGATGATGACCAACTTTGATTAAAATTTGCGTTTATGCTACTGCATAGTTGGTAATATAGTATTAGTAGATGAGATGAATCAGTACAATTGGTAAACATTTTCACAATCTTATCGTAAGTCAAATCTTCTTAAGGTATGATTCTAAATTCAAAGTATGCTCATACAATTCAACATAGTAAGCATGCATTTTCTCAATCTGATCATAATTGAATCTTTTATAGCTATGATTCTAAGTTAAATATAGCTCATACAAACCAAAACAATGAATCAGTAAAAAGTTGATCAACCATTTTTCCAATCTGATCGTTCTTAAGGTAGGTATATGATTCTGCTAAGTTATCACTATGATCATGCAAATCTATAGAAAAAACTTTCGGATATTTTTCCCCCCACCAGTTGGCTAATTTTCTCTCCATTTCATATTTGCATTAACTTAACTTTTTTCGTTACACATTTAATTTTTGGCTTTTATTAATTCAATGATATGACTTCTCAGTGGGCACATAGCCCAAGAACTATGGAAACACGCTCTCCATTAAAAGAGGGAGATAGATGAGGAAGAAGATGGAGAAGACAAAAACAAAATAAAAAACTTCCATATCTTCCAATTATATTATTTCCTTTCTCTTTTTGTATTTTCCATTTTCGCTGCGTTTGTAAACTTCTCTTTCCTCTTTTTCTTTTCGTATTTTCCATTTTTTATCCCTCCTGAATATTTTCCTCTCTCTGTTTTTTTTCCCCGGGAAACAGAAGGAAAATTCCATCTTATTTGTTTATTTTCCCGGAAGGAGGGATCTTGAGCTATACCCATCTTGAAAAGAGGTATCTTTTCGGGTTTTGAGAATCACAACTCATCTCCTCTGTTTAGCTTTGCCGATACTTTTTTTTTGCGTCTCTATACAGGTCCTGTGTCTCATTGTTGCACATGGTTATGTAATTCTATAGGGGAATGAATCAAAAGGTTCATGCTTTCACTAGATTCTAAAGCTAAGGGTTTTTGGGAGCCTACCTACATTAGCCTTTGAGATTGGGTTTTATGTCTAGCCATGGAGTCTTCAAGAGATGCTATGAAAGGCTGTGACTTTGGTTGTGAGTCTTGTGACTATTCACTTGATGCATATTCTTCAGACCCTTTGACTATAACGTTGAAAAGCGAGAACATGTTGTTACGAGGCTCTTCTGATTCATCTTCGAATGAATGTGCTGCTTTACTTGAGGATCTTGCTTCCCGAAGGAAGACAGTGAAAGAACTTCACTTGGAGCTCGAAGAAGAGAGAAACGCTGCTGCATCAGCAGCTAACGAGACAATGTCGATGATACTTAGGTTGCAGAGAGAAAAAGCTGAGATACAGATGGAAGCTAGGCAGTTCAAAGCGTTTGCTGAGGAGACAATGATGCATGAACAAGAAAAGGTATCGGCTTTGGAGGAGTTGTTGTATGAGAAAGAGCAAGCTATTGAGGCCTTGTCTTATGAGGTTGAAGCTTACAAGGATAAGTTGATGAGCTATGGGGTAACTGAAGCAGAGATACTTGGTTTTCGTAGAGACTCTTTTGATGATTACCCATGTGAATACACTTCTTTGAGATGTAGTGTGGATGATGAGAACCCGAGTGAATCAGATGGTGATGTTGAGGTTGTGGAGAAGGTGATGGTTGATCAGTCTCCAAGGTGGCCATATTATGATTCAAACTCGCCTTTAGGAACTGCTACAGAAGTAAAGGGGACGTTTACCACAGACTCTCCTATGACTACTAGTAAGATTGACAACGAGCCTCAGAGATATCAAGATCCGGTGATGATGACTCAGCAAAGAGTTAAGGAGCCAGATATTGAGAAGCTATACACAAGGCTGCAAGCACTTGAGGCTGACAGGGAGTCATTGAGACAGGTCATTGTATCGATGCGGAGGGACCAAGCACAGCTGGTGTTGCTGAAAGAGATCGCACAGCATTTATCAAAGGATACTGTCACAAGGCGAAACACGGTTAGCAAAATGCCATTTTTGAAAGCATTCTCTGTAGGAACGGTCTTCAAGGTAAAACAATCATAATCTCTCACATGTTGTATATTGCTTTCTGAAACTATGTGTATGCCTCATTTTTGGTCTCTCTTTGTTCTTGTGTTTCAGTGGATTGTGTCTTTCGTTTCCTGGAGAAGGAAAGAAAAGCCAAACAAGTAAGTAGATTAACGAGTACAAACACTTGCTTTTTGGTTCACATTCTTGTTATCTTGCTTTCTGATGGGATTCAATAACAAAATTGCAATGCAGCAGGTATGTGTACCATCTGCCAGCAAACAATATGGGGATGCTTATGATTCTGGGCGAGGGATGTCCATCTAGAAGATGGAATTGCTTAACAAGTTCACATGTCTAGACATTTATTAGTTTTCTCTCCTGGTATAGCTAGTGCAAATTGAATGTACATTTTTCTTTACTGCAAGACATCCAATCAAACATGTATGGATGGTTCTGATTCTTGTTGAATACTAAAGTTAATTGTAACATGTTTGTGGATAATAACAAGATCATAACAACATAAGTCACTCTATTATGCATGAATAATATCAGGACTCAAACCAAAAGGCTTCTCATACACTGCATCAAATATGTTTCAGGATATGTCCAGCTAAATAGCACATTAAAATAAACATTAAGTTGATAATTTGACTTTGGGGTCATACATATAACGATGAGAACCTGAAAGAGAGGATTCGAAGCAAATACAGATCTCACGAGGGAGACAGTGAAACAGTGTAAGAGTTGTTGTAATACTTTAAGTTCTTTAGATGGCCTGATCGCAGCTGAGGGGAGATCACTGTTCCGGGAATGTCAGACACAGCATCGTTAGTTTCTCCTGTGCCTTCAGTGATTGGAGACTCAGGCTGAACCTTATCTGGGAGTTGTGGTAGACCCATGTTTAAGCTAACTGATGTTGGCTCGGTCACAAAGCTGAATTCAACCCACAGTTCGTTAGCATTTTCCTAACACGGACTTCGATTTTTTATTTGGAAGATAAGAGAATGCATCAACGAACCTGGCTTCAAAGTTCTGTCCATTAGCAATCAGGTGTGCACAAATATTGCTAATAATCCATGGCGGGATGCATTCACCCTTAGTCTCGACGATATAGCAACTTGTAGATTCTGCTGTTACCATCTCCTTGCAGTCGATCTGGAGATCAAAGAATTAAGTATTCTGAAAATGTCAAGAGACATCATAGATTACAGAGCAAAGTGTAAGTGCAAGAAAATATACCTTAGGAGAAGACATTGCAGCATTCTGAAACGGTACAGGGGAATATAATACAGGAACGTCTGCGGTGAGAAGAAAACTCAAAGAAGACCTACGCATGATTGAAAAACAATGAGTACATTATACACCATTAAGATGTGTCCGATACGTAACTTCTTTTCCCAAAAAGTGTTCACACGCACCTATAATTTAGCAGAAGATCATACAATCCATGTACGCTCTCATTTCCCTCAAGAGCCAAGAAAGATTCTGGAGTGTTATCTATGTTTGAGGCGGAACACAAACGACGAGTCTGCATCTGTTAACAGGAGGAGTCAGAAAAAATACGCTATTACTCTCCCATTTACAGTTGCTGGTGCTTCACATTCTTTATAACAGCCAATATTCATATACACAGAAAGATAGTTCCTAAATAGATGCTTGAAGGTGCACAAACCTGGCCAAGGTTATGATTCTCTATCTCTGAAAGTTCAGCAAGATCTTCAACAGTGGTCTCTTCCATTTTAGTTTTGCAAAGAGGCATAGTGTAGCATATGTCCTGTGAACAGCATATTCAGATCATATTAGTAAAGAACTGATGTACGCACAAGGTTTGCATAATAGATAAGAAAAAGACAATGGATAATCTAATAGTTCTATCTTGGTGTTTTAATTATAGATTAAACATACTGTACTCCACCGTTGATGTAAGGGCCTAAAATGTTCAACGTATTCCTAATGAGGTTGCAGAAAAATACAGAAATACGACATTATTGTTCAACTGAGCACTGGTGAGCTCAGAGCAGTGGAGCAACATCAGGTAACGTGTTTTCAAATTCTATCATTTGTAAACCGAGAAAATGACTTCAAAATGCTGCAAATTTCACAGTTATTTCCTACAACCTAAGAGAAGCATCCTGGCTTTACTTAAATTTCATTAAAGTCCTATCAAAGAAGCAGTCCAGTCAATCAATGAATTTGTACAGATTCCAAAACTTAACAAAAAATACATAACAGATAAGAATGCTGCAGCTTAGTTTGAAAGCCTCAAGGAAAGCAAAACACAAATGAAGCAAAAGGCTTAAGGAGTATATCTTACAAGGTCTTTAAGCATGGCTCTCAATCTTCTAGTTGACTGAGTGATATAGGCTTTGCATGAGCGTTTGACACCTCCTGGCTCACAGCTTCCAGTGAACAATACCACAAACTGTGAAGTACAAACTACAATCCAAATAATTCACAACTAAATTTAGTTTCATTTCAATAGTATGGCATACATATCATTTACAATAAGAGAGATGGAACATGAGAAAGAAGATGTGCATGAAATTCACATTTTAATAACTCTAAAGGTGTACGTGACTTTGATGCATCTTTGCTAAGAAGGAAAAGTAACAGCAAGGTGTACCCAAATTTTTCAAAATGAAAGTGCAAGTGGAAATATAGCATATTAGGTTCTCCGTCTTTGAGGAAAAAAAACTTCCAAGTATATGCATCTGTATGAAAATATGTAAGCACTACACGCTTCCAGTGCTATTGCCGTTAGTGTTATACCCGCAAAAAAAAAAGCAGATCCAAATCAGGCACATAGGACGGGCTTACCATAAAATATTTTGCAGAAATTCTTCCGGAACTTAAAATATAGACTTCGAAAAGCATCTTCCCATGCTAATTGTCGCTGTTGTAAGAAATCACCTTCGCCTGAAACAGCAAAATGAAGATCTCTTTATAAAACTTAGAAGGGAGATGACTGTAAGAAAGCATAGCTCTTGTACTCTCATTAACAAACCTCTGCCTGGTCCAGAATTTATATATGCTGAAATCATAGAAGATGGCAAGGTAGACTGGGGGTAAACCCATGAGTGCAGTGACATGGAATTTAACACCTGGCAAACCACATCTGAGCCAGAACCACTACTGTTATCTTCGTTTAACTGTGGCATACCATTGTAAGTGCTACTCATAATTGACCTATGTAACCTAGAACAACAATAGAATGGAAAATAACTGACTGATTCAAACTTAATATTTCATGCACTTTATATCAGAAATGGCTTAACTAACCAATTTAATGGAGAGGAGGAAACAAGTCGAACATAAGTCTTTATGGAAAGATCCAGAGGAATCTCTCGCCCAGAAACGAGAAACTCAGGCACGAAATTTCCACGTAATGAAGCAGTATCAGATTTCTCACTTATGTCACCAGGATAAATTGGCAATTGTACGGAAGTGGCAAGTCCTTTCAGTGCTTTGGTCTGATGAATGACAACATCAGTTTTCCAAGACCATATATATTAGCCATCTCAAACTATAAAAAAAATACCAAGTGAAGCATACCATATCAATATCTGGCAAGCAGGATAACTCTTCACCCCTTGTTGAAAGTTCCGTGACACTGCGAAATATGCACTGGCTGCATCCCTCATTTGCTTGACGAGCTTTGGTGTTAGTATCATCAGAAACTCCAGTAGAAGCATTTTTGTCCTCGCTGCTAAGACATTAAAGCATTAACATAAGCTAGAGCACAGTAAATCAGCATACTCCAAACAGAAATTGTTTGAGGCATTTTACCGAGTATGTTGTTGTCTTTTGATGGCAACAACATTTGAGAGTAAAGAAGCATTGAATAGGTTGCTGGACTGCTCTTTCACACCATTTTCCTGTGGTAAGGACAAATGAATTATAAATCACCTTTTACCTAAGTTTTTGAACAAAGCTAAAAGGAATGAAGAATGAGAGAGGTGGTAAACCTTAGAGTTTTCTTTGCCAGATGGCATCCAAGGCCGAGCCTTTTTGACAGCGTATAGCTCATTCATACGCATCTCAATGTACTTGGGATTCTTAAGCCCATTTCCCTTCTCAGTACTACAGCCAAGATAGTCTAGTTAGGCAAACAAAACAAGTTCAATAACGTGAAGGCGTAATGATAAGTTTTTTTTATACCTTTGGCAAGGACGCAATGCGTCAAAAGACTCTTTAACTTGGTCAACAAAACAAGTCCGCTTCAGTTGCTCTCCCTGTATAGTGAGAAAAGATTAGCCTCTGAAATGAACCAATCTATAAAAGATAACAAAGGAAGCAAAACTTACTCTTAGTTCCGCAGGGGTCTTGCGCTTAGCTTTGGACACCCCGTTCATTTGAAGAGAAGTACCAGGAGCAACGACTTTCGTCATTTCCAGAATCTGGTGTTCGTTTGATTGATCTTTTACCTATTCAAACTTTTCTCAACAAAATTAGATAAGTAAATCATAAAGTTATCCTCACAAGCCCTACATTGAAAAAAGCATATGAACCCCACAAGCTAATGAATAGTACCGAATCTACCGATTGAATAATTTATTCCGATTACAAACATTTCCAGAATCTGATCTTCTTTTGATTGATCTTATCTACTAAAGCTTCTTCCACACAATTAGATCAGTCAACCACAAAGTCATCCTCACGAACCCTAAATTGAAAAGCCTATGAACCCTAGAAGCTAGTGAATAGTACCGATTGAAGAACTTATTCGGATTACAAAAAACGAATTGGAGATAGGATCAGAAACACACTCACCACGCTCGATGATTAATGTCTTTGCGATGTAGCAAACATCGAAACCCAGCGGCGTGGCGAAAGAGATAATCGATGACGAGCTCGTGGTGGTGTGAGTTTGTTTCCACGGCGAAGTGATGGGCTTTAGGTTTTTCTTCAATTCTTTTAATTTTGGGGGAAAGTGAAGTGGGAGGGAAGAGGAAGGCGCGTGAAAATTGGATACCTTTTTTTGAAAACATTCGGGTCCAAATGGTTTCGCATTCCCTCCTGTTAACACAATACACCTAACGCCGTTAACGGAAGACGGTACTCAACTGTTATCACCGTTAATAGTTTGAATGTTTTCGGGTACGATTCGGTTTTTACCGGATCGCATCTGATTCTTTTCGGATCTGGATTTATTCGGGTCAGTTCCTTTCAGTTCCGGTTGTTTCGGGTAAAAAAAGTTTACACACAAAGGGTTGACCATTCTAGATACAAGATGAACAAATATAAAATAAACGTAAAAGAATAAAATTTCAGAAATGAAAAAGAATGGTAGGAAATGAGAATAAAAAATTATTTCTTGTGAATTGTGATATTTTTTAGGAACGTTAGAGAATGCATTCCTCGCCAAAAAGTATTTGTAAATTTTCAGTTCAGGTTTTCAGATCCAAGTTAAAATACCCTGGCCTAATTAAAGGCTCCAAATCACTTGAACAACACACTTTTTTTTTTAGCAACGAACAACACACTCCTAACATCATTAAATTTCAGCAAATCAAATGTTTTGTCACGAAAAGACGAAGATCTCAACAATTACATCACAAACAAGAAGTCTGGTCTCCAGAAAATACAGATTATTCTCTCGAACTATTACACAGCCTAACTCCCTCTCTACCTAAAAGATCACAAACACCCAAGCAAGATCCTCCAAATTCCATTGAGAGCCACTTCATTGTTTACTTCTCTTCTTGATGACTGCTAATTGTTTTCACCTGAAACCCAAAACAACCAAAAATAATTGAACTCAAACTAAAAAACATACAATCAATGACATGGTATCATCACTCTGTTGTCATGTATGTGAATGGTCACTATGTCTCACCGTCTACATATGTTTACACCTAAGCTATTAACAACACATCAACCTCCAAACCAGTGGAATATATATATAGTAAGCATTAAAGCATGAACCAGCGGAAGCAGTACAGAACAAGTTTAAGGAAGCAGATCTACCTGCACCATGCCTGAACCAGAACTACATCTGAGCAGGAAGAGATACCGCTGCTTCCTCCTCGCCTAAAGACACAACATAAGGCTGAACTTTGAATGCTTCAGTGATTGTAAAGCTGAGCTCGTAATTCACAGTCTTCGTCCCAAAGATGTTGAACTTTCCTGCGCTCTTGTAAGCCACTTCGGCATCACCACCCTTCCTAAATACTACTCTAGCCCGGTTTTTCTCCTCGTCAACCTCAGTCTGTGAATCCCTTATTGGTCCAAAATGCCTGAACATTTTACTCAGGCTCTTCTCAGAAGGTATTGCATCCGCTTCGGAAAAGTACATTATAAGCTCAGCTGGTGCATTCTCATCAAAGTCCGCCGGTTTGTCTGAAGCTGAAGGAAGAGGGTAACTGATCTGAGACTGTCTTCTTCTGTATGGACGACGAGTCCTTTTGACCTGAGCAGGTTTCAGCTCAACAGGCACAACTTGATAGTTTTCTTTTTCTGTAGCAGCTGGCGTTTGCTCTTCGCCACCGTTATGGATCACCCTGTCAGTCCAGTATGTGTCTCCCATTTCCTCAAACTCAAATGCTTCGGTTCCAACTGCTGCGCTCGAATTGGATCTACCTCTTTTGCTGCTTGCCTTCTCTGGAACAAACTGCTGCGAAGCCGATGAGTTTCGGAAATCTAAGAAAAAGCCAGAGGCGATTTCAGACACAGCGTTCTCTTTTACAGGGTCTGTTGCTGCAGAGTGAAGCTGGGATACAAAGCTCTCAACAGAAAGAGTCTCATCACCAAGGTTACTACTACCCTTGAGAACAGAAGGAGATCCTGCCATCTGACTAGCAGCTCTGGCTATGCATGCACCGATCTTAAAGGAGGGCCTTTGTTCACTCAGGACATCAGCCTTTCGTTTCACACCATTGGTCTTGATATCAGAATCTGTTCCAACTTCAGCATAGTCAGAGTTGTCAGGATTTTCTTCCATTACTGTATCTTCCTGCTGTTGGTTTTGATCGATACTTGGAGCTTCATGAGTAGTGTCATCTTCCTCCCTCCTTGTGTCTTGTTGATCCTTCCCGTCTTGGTTTTCATCAGATCCCAAAATTGCATCAGAAGCCTCTTCTGGACACTCTGTAGCAACAGGTGCTTCATTGGATTCATTTTCAACACCTTCAGCATGTGAGCTTACTTTACCACCATCCTCCTCGGTGGCAACTTCCTCTGCGGTGAGAGTAGCTTTCTTATCCTCTTTCAAAGATGATAGATTCCCAGATTCAGTTTTGAGGTCTTGTACATTTCCTGACCAAGAGGATACACCACTGAAATCAATAAAGTTGGTAATATCAGACCTTGGATCAAAAAGACCGTTCTGATCCAACTGTTCAATTTCACCTGGAGCAGCATCTTCACTGGAACTCTTTGGATTTGCTGATTCAACTGCCATATCAGCATCATCTTTCCTTTCATCAACTTCCATTCCCTTCACTAAATTGCTGTCAGCTTCAGTAATTGGAACATCTTGGGTTGGTACCATACTTGCACCAGCATCATCCAAAACAAGCTTCTCCAGCGTTTCCTCTTCAGTATAATCGACATCCATGGCTTCTCCATTTTCTTCTTTATGGGTTGTATCTACTTCACCACATGTTTCAGCAGCAGGGTTTTCTTCGTTTGTTTCCTGAGTAGACTCCTCTGGAACTTGCACAGATTCTGAATCCTTACCATAGTTGGTCTCGGATCCAACATTCTCTTCATTCGCCTGTTTGCTATCAACATCCATGTTGGCATCATCACTTCCATCACCTGATTCCTTCTCTTGGCCAGCTTTATCTTCCGCGACAGAAAGCGTCTCACCATCCACTGAGCTTTGTTGGGGCTTCTCAGTTTGAACATTTTGTTCAGCTACATGGTTTGCCTCCTCGTCATTCACTTCATTCTCCTCTTCACCTGCACTTTCACCATTCACCGGCTTCACATCAACAGCTCCAGCATCTCTCTCGGTTTCAGGCTCACCAGTCTTTACAACATCATCAGAGCTAACACCCTTCTCAACGTCATCCTTAGTAACAGAACCAACACCTGAATCAGAAACATCTTCGACGCATGGCTCCTTCACCGGAACATCAACTTCACCATCTAGGGTTTCAGACTTAGAAGCTAACCCTAGTTCCTTACCTGTTTCCTCCAAGGGCGCTTTGCAATCACCAATTGACGCACTTTCTTCTCTCTGTTCCTCCATGGAAGTACCTGTTTTGCAGCTTAAACACTCAGTGCATAGATGGATCTCGTCTAAAGAAAGACCAATCCTTTTAACAGAAATCGAGGCAAACTTGAAGATTTCAAGTGAAATTAACAACGGGAAAGCTGAAAGGGATCGATGGGTTTACCTTTTTTAGATCAAAGGTGAGGCCTTTGGGTCTCTCTCAGTTACAGAGACGAGTGTTCGTTCGTTCAGAACAAGAGAGAAGAGAAGATTTGATCTTTTTCGGGGTAATGCCTTTTCTTCTTTCCTAATTATTTGTAAGCCCTTATTGTTTTTGTTTTTGTTGGCTTATTGTTTTCACTTTTAAGATCAAACTTTCGGATATTACTAAAAGAGCCTTTTAATATTTTTTTCCGTATTTGTGCTTTTTGAGTTAAGCAGGTGCGTTTGCTAATCAAGGATTATAGAATTTACAATTTTGTGATCATTGATTCATAAGAAACTAATAATCTTTTTAAGGGGAAATTACATGTTTACCACTTTCATGTTACCACTTTTCACTTTGACCACATTTTCAAAATTATCTTCTTCGTTAAGTAGCACAATATTTTTATACCCTTGTTTTTTATAAATATAATAAATAAATATTTAAATAAATAAAATTCTAAAAGACGCATTATACTATTTCTAAATTCAAACCCTAAACCCTAAAAATCAATTCTAAACTCTAAACCATATACTAAACCCTATATTTTTGAAATACAAACCCTAAACCCTATACCATCAATCCTAAACTTTTTTTTTTTTGAAATACGAACCCTAAACCCCGAAACATCAACTCTAAACCCTAAACCCCGAAACATCAACTCTAAACCCTAAACCCTAAACCTTCAACTTTAAACCCTAAAACATCAACTCTAAACCCTAAACCCTAAACCATCAACACTAAACCCTAAACTATCAACACTAAACCCTAAACCCTAAAAAGTAAACTCTAAACCCTAAACCCTAAAAAATTAACTCTAAACCCTAAAACATCAACCCTAAACCCTAAATCCTAAACCTTCAACTCTAAACCCAAAATCCTAAACCCTAAACCCTAAAACCCTAGAGTTGATGTTTTAGGGTTTAGATTTGAAGGTTTAGAGTTTTAGGGTTTACGTTTAGGGTTTAGAGTTGATGTTTTAGGTTTAGATGAAGGTTTAGTGTTTTAGGGTTTAGGGTTCGAATTTCAAAAAAATATAGGGTTTAGGGTTTAGGGTTTACGTTTAGGGTTTAGAGATGATGTTTTAGGGTTTAGATTTGAAAGGTTAGAGTTTAGGGTTTATAGTTGATGTTTCAGAGTTTAGGGTTTAGAGTTGATGTTTCATGGTTTAGGGTTTAGAATTGATGATTTCGGGTTTAAAGTTGATGTTTTAAGTTTAGATTTAGGGTTTAGGGTTTAGGGTTTACGTTTAGGGTTTACGTTTAGGGTTTAGAGTTGATGTTTTAGGGTTTAGATTTGAAGGTTTAGGGTTTAGGGTTTAGAGTTGATGTTCCATGGTTTAGGGTTTACAGTTGATGTTCCATGGTTTAGGGTTTACAGTTGATGATTTAGTGTTTAGAGTTGATGTCTTAAGTTTAGATTAGTTAACCGTATGATTTTTTTTCAAAGTTAATCAAAAGGTTATAATTGTCTTTTATCCTTCATTAAAGATGAGAGTAAAAGTGGTTAGTGTAAACATGAAAAATAGTATTTTTAAAATGGTATTTTTGGCAATTTATCCTTTTTAATCCCAATCAAGTTTGTTAACAAAACTAATAGCTTGTGCTTCTTAAATGGTTATTTTCATAAAATTTAAATTATATTAGGATTTCAATCATAAATTTTGTATATATTGTGGTGAATTGTCAAATTCATCTCACCCTTTATCATCAATCTAATTACCATCCATAATTAATAAAAAAATATTAAAATATGAAAAAAGAAAAATAACAAAAAAAAAAGAAACGACGTCGACGTTAACATCGACGTTAGGCTTTAGAGTTTATAGGGTTTAAAGTTTTTGTGTTAGGTTGTATAGGGTTTAGGATTTTTGGGTTTACGGTTTTAGATTTAAGGTTTAGGATTTAAGATTTAATGTTTAGGGTTTAAAATTTAGAATCTTACTGATGGTGTTACCGTTGTTAACATCGGCGTTAACATCAACATTGTTCCTTTTTATAGTTATTTTTTCAAATTTTAATATATTTTTTATTAACTTTCCATGGCATTTTGATTACTGATAAGTGGTGAAGTGAATTTAACAATTCATTGCATGGGATGAACACAAGTTTTGTTCAAAATTATGAAGTTGGATTATATTAAACTACTCGTGCTAATATTATACTTTTTAAAAAAGAAATAGTTTGTAAACCAGATTTTTTGTTATTTTAAATAGTTTAAGTTGGTTTGGGTAGTTTAATTAGTTTTAATCAGATTCTTTAGGTAATAATATATATATTCGAAATGTTTTTTGGTCAATTTAATTAGTTATTTTTAAAGATTTTTACACAGTTTCAAACATTAATTATAATCTGATCCAATCGAACCAAATCGAACCCAGACCATAACAGGCCGAACGAACTAAACTTGACGTATCTACCACCACATATACAACACCACGGCAGATTTCTTAAAAGGAAGTCATTTTTTTTAAAATCTAATGTTAAGACTTAAAAGGAAGTCCATAAAACGATGATATATTTTGCGCCCGTTTACTGAGTTATTGCCCATGACTATACCTGTTAATTAATGGACATGCCCAAACTCATGAGTCGTGGCGGTGCATCATTTGGTGATGTTAATTTTATAAGTACTAGTGGTTTTCACGCGCCTTCGCGCGGAATGGTTACTTTTGATAAAGCATAGTGTTTAGTTTAATAATTGTTATAATATCCTAGTGTTTATTAACGAAATTTAAATTCAAAGTTTGGTATCACTGTTGTAAAAATATAAAGATGAACTATATATATTAAAGAGCGAGAGAAGTTCGATGTGTACGAGAAAGAGTGAAGACTTTTGGTCTTAGTTTATGTGTTGCCTAGTGGTAAAATACCTTGCCATTTGACCAACCAACCTGGGTTCAAATCCAGGAGTCTACATATTTTTAATTTCAAATCATATAAAACGACGTCGTTTCATCTCATTTGAAAATGATATCGTTTCACTTAACGCCAACAATAAACGATGTCAAATATTTCTGTTAAATTTGTTGACGGCGTGCTAAATTGGCAAGTCAGCGAAAACATTGTTAATTAATTCTAAAGTCAATGAAAGTTTGGTGTTTTTTTGGTCAGCTCAAAAGTTCATGTTTTTTTTGGCAATTCGTACAAAGTTGAGGTTTTTTTTAGCCGAATTCTCAATATATATCCCTTTCTTATTAAAGGAGGAGCATTGCTAGAAATAAACCTTGGCCTCATGTGTTTATTACATGAGTGCCATTTCCTAGGTGTCATCACCACATGCACTCTCACTTACTTTTTAGAAAAACCCTTCATGAACTAGAAAAATTACATACAAATGCCACTGGTCATTACATTATACTATATGATTTCGGATTTCAAAAATCACTTTCGGATTACATTTCGATTTCCAAAAAAAAAATCGGGATCTAAATAAGGCAGCATATTAACTCCTTTCTAAGGTAGACTTTATGATATGTTCAAAAATTAGGAAATGTTTTATTTAAATAAGGCAACACAATAAGTGTCTCATCGATCGTTATGTATGCTTTAGTACAATTTTTGATTCTTTAAACGTGGTACAACTAAGTTCTTTAACCTGTATCAGTACTTGGTACATCTAAAGTTCATATCAAAATTCATAAAACTAATCTTGCAACAAGCAAACTATGTTTATCATAAAACTAATCTACAATCGTTTATCATAATATTTATATCATAACCTATACGAATGTTCATATCAAATCGTTTTATGATATTTTTGATTCAATTCATCGAAAATAACCAATTAAACCCAAGACTTAATGCTTCAAAATATTAAGGAAACACAATTTAATTGTTAATGTAATCAAGGAAACTAAATTCAAAGAATTGAAAAACTTACTTTAATCGATAGGGGAATGATTCTGATATATTTTTGTCGTGACCATCACTGATACATCTAAAGTTCATATCAAAATTCATAAAACTAATCTTGCAACAAGCAAACTATGTTTATAGGAGTAGGATTTCTTGAAGAATATATGATGAAACCTATGAACGGAAATAATGGTATCATCGACCACAAAATCTGTTTTTTTGTACTACACATCCCGTAAGTATTCAACATCTGTAAAAAGAAAGATATACATTTGTATAGTATCACATGGTTTGAACCCTTTTTTTTTACAGTAACGTCGTCATTAAGTGTGTCGCTTATGGTGCACTTGCTCATGTTTTCAATGATTTATGGAATTCTATAGATGCAGACATAATATTATGTGTTTTATAGTGTTGGCAAATTAATTGGGGACAAGGTAATCTATTGTATTTATTGTATATACAATAAATTAATCGGAGCTGATATTATATGTATATTTTACTAATATTTTTTCATATTTCATAATAAGGCCGACTTAAGAGGGTTACTAACATTGATGGGTTTTCCAAAGTTGTCTTCGACTCCATTGGTGTTCCAGAAATTGATGCTTTACGATTGAGGTAATACATGCATTCACATATTTTGTTAAATAATGTTTTTAAATTCTCTAGATGATCTATTTGCTATATTTCTCATAATAGGATTGCAAACGAAGACTTATGAAAACATTATTGACATCAGTTATTTTGTCTCCATTTTTATTTTTGTTTTGTTTTTTTATACATTGTTCCTTTTATATTTTATTAGACTGTTGCTTATGTTTCATTTAATATTGTATTTATAATTTACCCGCATGCAAACAAATATACAATTTAATTTTAATGGCCATCGCATATAAATTTATATTGACATACTAAAATTCTTAGCTATAATCCGTACTTTCTTACATATATTTTTTTTACTATGACTTTAATTTTTATTATGTCTACATATTAAAAGTTATAATATTTTAATAATCTTCTCGCCCCGTGCAGGGCGCGGGTTATCACCTAGTTATATAAGTATTGTGTATGAAGTGATCTACGAAAGAGAGAGGAACTAAACTTAGTGAGCTCTTGTCCATCCCTTTAATTTGATGAGCCAACATGATATTTATAGAGAAGGTAAGTCGGCTAATTTTACCCCCTCGTGAAGTAATTATTATTTTAATAGTTACACAAATATCCCAAAATGGATAAGCATTATCTTATCTTTAACACTTCCCCTTGATTATCCATTTTGTATTACGTAGTACCTCGTTAAAAACCTAATCATGGAAAAACCCAATGGGACAAAAACCATGACAAAGGAAAAAGAGTACACTGTCGTAATCTCTCCCTGAGAATAGTGGACCTAGCTTTCTCGTCACAGGTCATATAAATGCCGCATTCCGATACCATAGACGTATTTTCGGAACGTTGTAGTGGGAAGGGCTTTTGTGGACAAGTCAGCCGGGATTGTCGCATGACCGTACATACTCGATTTCCACCTCTTTATTTTTCTCGAGCTCCCTTATGTATGAGAAAAATCTCGGAGGGATATGATTTGTTCTGTCGCTTTTGATGCAGCCTTCTTTGAGTTGAGCGACACAAACCGAATTGTTTTCAAATACTTTTGTCAGCTCTTTCTCATTGACTATTCCGTTTGATTCTTGTATGTGGTGACTCATTAACCAAAGCCACATACATTCTCGACATGCTTTGTGAAGCGCAATAGTTTTTGCTTGATTCGAAGATGTCGCAACCAGAGTTTGTTTCTGGGACCGCCAAGAGATCGCGGTTCCACCAATTGTAAAAACATAGCCGGTTTGTGTTCGACTTTATAAATATCATGTATCTGCAAAACCATACCAAACTCGGGGTTTCTAGGATAAATCAATCCTAAATCAATACATACCTTGGAGAGAACAGATATGTTCTCGACGCCGTTCTAATTTCCATAAATAGGAAATGAGCTATATCTCGCAAAGACATTAGTGTCTAAAACTATATTTTATCAAATACAACTTGCAAGACATATAAGCTCACATATGCTTTATTACCATTAGCATCTCCAAAGTACTTATTTATATAAGATGTTACCAGGATCTTTTAAAATAAGATCTCTTTTAACATCGAGAGATCTATTTACCATTGGAGTACTCAAAGGAGTCGCTTTATTCATACAAAAGCGTTTCAATTACCTTTTTGTATAGTTTGATTGATGCACAAATATTCCTTCTCGGAGATGCTCTATCTGGAGCCCAAGACAAAACTTTGTCTTGCCGAGATCTTTCATTTCGAGCTCCTCTTTCATATGAGTTCGAGCATCATCAACCTCCATTTGAGTTTCAATTATGTCCAGATCATCTACATATACAACAATGATCACAAAGCCAGATGACGATTTCTTTATAATCCATATTATGATCGCTGTAACTGACCGAACAAATCTCCCTGGATTTTTCTTTCAATGCCCTTGGCATTTTCAATTCATCAGGGAGTTTCATATATATATATATATATCGTTATCCAACGATCCATACAAATACGCAGTCACAACGTCCATGAGATGTATTTTAAGATTTTTAGACGCCGTTAGGCTCATCAAAATCTAAAAATAATTTCATCCATTACCGGGAAATACGTTTCCTAAAAATTAATTTCCAGTCTCTGAGAAAAACCTTGGGCAACTAATCAGGTTTTATATCGTGTTACTTTTCTCACGAATACCCACTTATACCCAACAAGATTTATATTCTCAGGCGTTATGACTATCGGTCCAAAGACATTCCGTTTATTTAGGGAGAATAATTCAATTTGAATGGCCTTCTGCCACTCCTCCCAATCATGTCTTTTTAACATTCCAAAATGGACCTTGGATCGGGACCATCACTTTTATGATCGATCTCTTTGGACAGAAAAGGAGAACATTCCATCAACATCTTTTATCTTATAACTTTTCATCAAGGGTGTAGTTGATGGAAATTTCATAATTTTCTGTTCCCTTTTCGTCATCTGGATCATCTTTATTTGGTTCATCTTGACCCTTTTCATCTATGCCTTCTTTCAGACATTTTTCAGTATCAGGTTCTTCTGGAACCTTTCCACTTATGCCTTCTTTCAGACATCTTTCAATATCAAGTTCTTTTGGAACCTTACCATCTATGCCTTCTTTCAGACATCTTTCAGTATCAGGTTCTCTTTGAACCTTTCCACTTATGTCTTCTTTCAGACATTTTTCAGTATCAGGTTCTTCAGGAACCTTGCAACTTTTCTCAACCAATTTCTTTCGGGGATTTTTATCTCTAGAACCCGCTAGTCTCCCCCTCTTTAACTGAACCCTAGGTTCATTTATTTTGTTACCATCACTTTGTTCTTTAGGAACATCAACTCTTGATGGAACATTTTCAGCGGATATATCATGTCATATCTGTGAGAACATCTGGTAACTGGTTTACAAATGCACAATTTTCTGAACTTCCAGTTCTCTTTGATCCGTAGAGGGATCATGGTGTAACAACGACTATGTATACCATGTAATCTCTTTAGGAATTTCTCAAATTCCTCCCCCTAACGCTAGAAATTCATCCTCATTAAAATGGCAATCGGCAAATCGTGCCGTAAACATATCACCAGTTACCGGTTCAAGATACCTTATATACGGCTTGTTCTAACTCTTCCAGAGTTTTATACATTCCCGAGAGCATCTTTAACTCTCCAGGGACTTCTAAATATCAAGATGCAACTCAAGTCATTTTTGTCCTTCCAGACATTTCAATATATTGCATCTATTTTAAATTTTCTCCAGTGACCTCGGAACAAGCCGTTTTTCATACCTCAAGGTCATCTTTCATTTCATTCTCTGGAGAACTATACCTTGGACTTTTGGTCCAAAAATCTCTCGTTTTTCTAACGAGTTTTATATCAAATTGATGGCCAATCAATTCACTCTACCCTCATACATAGAGGTAGATTCATAATCCTTATTTATATAGCGCTTTTTCATTTATTGTCGACAATTTATTTTGTCTTTGGTTCCATCTTTTTACCCGTACTGATATGGTTAATCGAGATCTCTTTATCATCATCGATGATTTACCCAGGTACCTGACTGTAATATTAACCATATCAACGGTCTCTTCACGAGATTCATCCTCTATTCATATATTTGCTCTTTTTCGAGGACTCTTTGGAACCAAAGTGGTCTATCACGTCTCTAGCGTACCATAGACTCATATATCGTCCTTTTAGGACACTATTTTCTTATTGGAGCATTTTCAACTGGAATATGAGATTTCATTATTTCATCAAAATGTCTGGCAAGTATTTTGTAAATGGATTATCCTACTTTTCATTGTAATCCATTTCACATATCTCATTCCATCAGCTTATCATATGCTTCTAGTAAACTTGCGAGCATATTTCTAATTATCCATATACTTTATCCCTCAGGATTGTATATGTCTTTATTACATGCAGTTGTGCATGTTTACATCCGATCATGGGGATCATCTTACTTGAATTTACTTTATCAAGTTCTTTTTCAAGTGCGAACATAATTTCTCAATGTTCCACTCACTAGGATTCTTTAATTCTCCCCCTCGAGATGATGACACTCCATGTATAAAATCTCGTACTGAATCCCACTCTAGAACCAATAACATATTCAGTTTTCCCATTTGGGATGAATTATGTTTCAAATCCTTTAGAGTGAGATCCTAATTTGGGATCTGGTTAAAGAAATCACATCTAGTGAACTTGCTTGATGATTCATCTCCCATGATGGTTTCCTTTATTTTCTTTTAAGACATGCTATATGAAAAACTTCTGGTTTTTCAACATTTCACAATAATGTCGATAACATTATTGGAGATGGCTATATATCAGTAAACTTCAAGTTTACCACTCATAATTTTGCCATCTTTTTCTTATGCATGTCTTTTCATCATAAGCCCTTCTAGAACCAATAATATGTTTATATTACTAGATACTATACTTATTTAATTTGAGAGAGGAAAGATATTTGTTACCTTTAGTAGTCATGACGATGACCCAATACCTGCCAGGTATATTTATCTCAATCCTGAATCTCAAAATCTTATTCAGGAAGATAATTCTCATATCACATCGATATTTTATTTTTATTTTCTGGACCAACCAGAAAATCTGAATCATCAAGATGAGTATTCAAGCTATGAAAAGATGGTCCGGGCTCATAAGAGATGAAGTTTATTTCACTTCCTTTTTCTTTTTCTTTTTGAATCTCGATATAGATCGGCTAAATATTTGGCGTACGAAAACTACGTACCCAATTTTCTTTCTGGCCGTATCTATAGCAAACCTTTTCTGTTTGCCTTTTATCACCGACCACTTTTATTTTTCGTGGAAGTTTCCATTATTTTCATAGGGACGAAATCTTCTTCCTCATCCTCTTCCACGACCATGATAGCAGCTTCTACCGCATCCACACCCTTGTCCTTTTCAAGAAGGACCGACTTGATGGTTTAGTATCATGAGTTTCTTTTCTTTTCAATTCTCACGGAGGATTTACATCAACTCCAACAATTTGGTGAATCCTTTCTTTCAAGGATTTGATTATTCAAAGATCTTCTAGATTTTTCTCATAATACACCTCATCTTATAAACCATCATTAAAGTGGTGTAAATTATCATGGCTTTATCTTTTTCTTATCCGATATAGTTTTAACTTATCGATGATTTTTCAAAGCTCATTTTTTCTCAGGTGCATCTTTGCACCCACTGCCCAAGTCTTAAAATTATTTCTCGTAATATTAAGGGCATTTATTTTGAGCTTTGTCAAATTTGACATGATAACCGTATTCATAGAATAATAATATATAAAGACGGAAATTTAAATGCATAATTTAAATGCATAATTTAAATGCAGAAATTAAAGGCATAAAATAAAAGCATAACTTAAATTGCAGAAATTTAAATAGCATAAATAAAATTGGAGGCTTAGCCTACCACATGATCCGAGGAGTCTTAGACTACCATATTGATCATTTTTCAAAGTCCGAGGAAACATGGTCTACCATTTTGACTTTTACTTATTTCAAGGTCCGATGAGACTTAGTCTGCCATTTTTGACCTTTTTTTTATCATTCTCATGAAATTTGGTTTTGTTAAATCTTTATTTAAAACTTTTTATTTTCTTTTCACTCAGTTCAGTGTTCTAATAAGGATCTGAGGTTTTAACTCTTCAGAGTGTTCTCTCTTTGATTCTTTAACCACAATATCCAGTTTCAGTAGTCATAGGTGGAAGTTTGCAGTTTGAATAGCTTTTGAGTAGAGAATCTCCTCGTGTCTTGTCTGCTGAAATTCTTTTTTGATTTTTTTGGTTCTTTTGTTGTTGCCAGGTCTTATATCCCAAAATGGATAAGCATTATCTTATCTTTAACAATCACAAAATTCATTTATAACATTTCAATCCTCTATCAAGGAGTGACTATGAATTTAAAAACTTCAAAATAATCTAATCTTTTTTTGGGTCAAAAATGATCTAATCATGTTGTAGAGAAAGGGAGTCTGGTATAACCGATGTAGTGGATTAATTTTTATAGAAGGAAGAGATAATTTCTATTGTTATCACATGGTCCATTGCTGTAGCAATTTTCTTTTGCAACAAAAAAACAAAGCTAGTGCAAGAGAGGCTAAGTTTTTACCTTGCCATGTCTTCTAATGGCTTATGTCCAAGATAATACTTCTCAGAGACTTTTCTTGAAGTAGAAGTGAATCTGAAGAAAGGATAAAAACACATCAATATAAGTGTCATTACACAGACTTGTTAAAAAACAAAAAAGACACAACATCATTCTGAATGACTCCGGTTACAACTGGATTCAGGGGATCATCTTAATGTGTAAGTTAAGATGATAAACTTTTTAGATCATCTGTAGGAGTATAATATAAAAGGTTTGTTCAATAAAATCAGCCATGTTGTGATTCACCTTGTACAATTCTATACTTGTAAAAGTCTATGTTCCAAGTACATACTCACACTCTAAGTTCCAAGTGTTTGTTGTACATAAACAGAAGGATCAACACAAAGCTTGAAAATGATACATCAAATCTAATTTTTAGATGCAAAGACATAACTCCATAGCTAAACATTTTTTCTTCCAGTCCTTCATGGACAAAAAATGGAGCACCCCGCTGTCAAAAAAATATTAGATTGTTAGTATGAATAGATGAATGTGTAAGTAAACTAAACACATAATGAAGAGACTGTAAGATCCTTGAATCGTATAGACACTTCAAATTTCCACTTACGCATAGGCTTCATCTTTCTCGGGTGGGCAAGTCTTTGCAAGACACTCATCATTTGTATGTATTTTATCTATCAACTAGGATAGGATAAGACCTGCGTCTTGCGCAGGGTGAGTTTATTTGTATATATTATCGATAGTTTTTTTATAGATTTGATCATTTTATTGGTATATATAAAATATTTTTTGTTTTTTGTTGTTATTATATAATTTTTTTCCGATGGATCAGATCAATTTTTATTAAAAAGAACGGAACAAAACTATAATTAATACATCATGGGTTGATCGGATTAGACATTAAACAAATTATGACATAAAAACCTTATTTTTTTCCATCGAACACATTCTTTTAAAAAGTGAACAGTATTGTTTTCACAGTTAAATTATTTTAACTTTTATCTTCCATATGGTATTGAAAGCTTTCAAATCAACCATCAAATTAATACATGTCATTTTAATGTTTTTAGTCGTATACTTTAGGAAAACTTACATTTTTATAATTTAAAGTCGTTTTAAAAAATTCAAAATATAACATATAAGAAAAAATCTAACATATAAGAAAAATATAACATATAAGGTGTCCTCATTTTTGTATTTTAAAGTCGTTTTAAGAAAAAAATATAACATATAAGGTTTCCTCATTTTTGTAATTTAAAGTCATTTTAAAAAATTCAAAATATAACATATAAGAAAAAATCTAATTTTTTAATAATATGGTTAATGTGATTGTTTATTTTTTTTAATAATATAAAATTAAACAAAATGAAGAAGGATGCAAAAATTGTTATCAAATCTTTATTATTCATAATCATTAATTGCTATATATATGTAAATCATATTAGGTAATTTCGTAGCTTTTATTTAGGGAAAGAATACACACTTTTTATATTTTAGGTTAATATAATGTTCTCTAGTGGACATTAAATAAATTATGACATAAAAACCTTATTTTTCTCTCGAACACATTCTTGAAAAAGTGAACATTATTGTTTTCACAGTTGAATTATTTTGACTTTTATCTTACATATGGTTTTGAAAGCTTTCAAATCAACCATCGAACTGATACATGTCATTTTAATGTTTTTAGTTATATACTTAAGGAAAACTTGCATTTTTATAATTTAAAGTCGTTTTAAAAATTCAAAATATAACATATAAGAAAAAATATAACATATAAGAAAAATATAACATATAATGTGTCCTCATTTTTGTATTTTAAAGTCGTTTTAAAAAAAATATAACATATAAGGTTTCCTCATTTTTTAATTTAAAGTCATTTTAAAAAATTCAAAATATAACATATAAGAAAAAATCTAGTTTTTTTATTATATGGTTAATGTGATTGTTTATTTTTTTTAATAATATAAAATTAAACAAAAATGAAGAAGGATGCAAAAATTATTATCAAATCTTTATTATTCATAATCATTAATTGTCATATATATGTAAATCATATTAGATAATTTTGTAGCTTTTATTTAAGGAAAGAATATACACTTCTTATATTTTAGGTTATTATAATGTTCTCTAGTAGACATTAAACAAATTATGACATAAAAACCTTATTTTTTCCATCGAACACATTCTTGAAAAAAGTGAACAGTATTGTTTCCAGAGTTAAATTATTTTGACTTTTATCTTCCATATGGTTTTGAAAGCTTTCAAATCAACCATAGAATTGATACATGTCATTTTAATATTTTTAATCGTATACTTAAGGAAAACTTACATTTTTGTAATTTAAAGTCGTTTTAAAAAAATCAAAATATAATATATTAGAAAATTCTAATATATAAGAAAAATATAACATATAAGGTGTCCTCATTTTTGTATTTTAAAGTCGTTTTAAAAAAATATATAACATATATGGTTTCTACATTTTTGTAATTTAAAGTCATTTTAAAAAATTCAAAATATAACATATAAGAAAAAATCTAATTTTTTTTATTATATGGTTAATGTGATTGTTTAATTTTTTTTAATAATATAAATTTAAACAAAAATGAAGAAGGATGCAAAAATTGTTATCAAATCTTTATTATTCATAATCATTAATTGCCATATATATATAAATCATATTAGGTAATTTCGTAGCTTTTATTTAGGGAAAGAATATACACTTCTTATATTTTAGGTTAATATAATGTTCTCTAGTGAATATTAAACAAATTATGACATAAAAACCTTATTTTTTCCCTCGAACACATTCTTGAAAAAGTGAACAGTATTGTTTTCACAATTGAATTATTTTGACTTTTATCTTACATATGGTTTTTATAGCTTTCAAATCAACCATCGAACAGATACATGTCATTTTAATGTTTTTAGTCGTATACTTAAGGAAAACTTACATTTTTGTAATTTAAAGTCGTTTTAAAAAATTCAAATTATAACATATAAGAAAAAATCTAACATATAAGAAAAATATAACATATAAGGTGTCCTCATTTTTGTATTTTAAAGTTGTTTAAAAAAATATATAACATATAAGGTTTCCTCATTTTTGTCATTTAAAGTCATTTTAAAAAATTCAAAATATAATATATAAGAAAAAATCTAATTTTTTATTATATGGTTAATGTGATTGTTTTCTTTTTAATAATATAAAATTAAACAAAAATGAAGAAGGATGCAAAAATTGTTATCAAATCTTTATTATTCTTAATCATTAATTGTCATATATATGTAAATCATATTAGGTAATTCTATAGATTTTATTTAAGGAAATAATACACACTTCTTATATTTTAGGATAATATAATGTTCTCTAGTGGACATTAAACAAATTATGACATAAAAACCTTATTTTTTCCATCGAACACATTCTTGAAAAAAGTGAACAGTATTGTTTCCAAAGTTAAATTATTTTGACTTCTATCTTCCATATGGTTTTGAAAGCTTTCAAATAAACCATCGAATTGATACATCTCATTTTAATGTTTTTAGTCATATACTTAAGGAAAACTTACATTTTTGTAATTTAAAGTCGTTTTAAAAAAATTCAAAATATAATATGTAAGAAAATTCTAACATATAAGAAAAATATAACATATAAGGTGTCCACATTTTTGTATTTTAAAGTCGTTTTAAAAAAATATATAACATATAAGGTTTCTTTATTTTTGTAATTTAAAGTCATTTTAAAAAATTCAAAATATAACATATAAGAAAAAATATAATTTTTTTATTATATGGTTAATGTGATTGTTTAAGTTTTTTAATAATATAAATTTAAACAAAAATGAAGAAAGATGCAAAAATTGTTATCAAATCTTTATTATTCATAATCATTAATTGCTATATATATGTAAATCATATTAGGTAATTCCGTAGCTTTTATTTAAGGAAAGAATATACACTTCCTATATTTTAGGTTAATATAATGTTTTCTAGTGTTATATAATTATGGAATAATGTGACACCATTAGATTAAACTATACTTTATATTAGATGTTATAGAATTCTTTGAAATAGAATTTAGAAGGCATTTAGAGTGCCACCTAGGATTTGGGGTTTTTTTTAATTAATACAAAATGAAGGTTCTAATTTTTCAAATGCTTCTCAATTAATATATAGGGGATTAGTCGGTCTCATTGGTTTATAAATGAATGGCAGGGAAAATTCCTTATCATTCTCATGAAATTTGGTTTTGTTAAATCTTTATTTAAAACTTTTTATTTTCTTTTCACTCAGTTCAGTGTTCTAATAAGGATCTGAGGTTTTAACTCTTCAGAGTGTTCTCTCTTTGATTCTTTAACCACAATATCCAGTTTCAGTAGTCGTAGGTGGAAGTTTGCAGTTTGAATAGCTTTTGAGTAGAGAATCTCCTCGTGTCTTGTCTGCTGAAATTCTTTTTTGATTTTTTTTGGTTCTTTTGTTGTTGTCAGGTCCAAAAGTCGAGAGAGTGAGATCATAGTTATGAGGAAATAAAATTCACAAAAAAAAATCAAAAGGAACAATTATAACATCTGTTCCCAGATCGCCTTGAGCCTTAGTTCTTGCGCTTAAAGCGCACCTGCACATCTTGGCCATTTTGATGAAAAAAGAACACCTCTTCCAGCTGCCTTAAATACACGTATATAACTCAGAATTCAACCATTGGAAATTCGATCCCACCGTTGAACCATAAGCCTGTAATGTCTTGTAGATGTACACAAACTTTCTGGACACATAAGAACCACCAACGATCTCTTGAAGTTGCTGCAACATAACAGTTTTCTCCATTTCTCCATATTCAGATGATTATGGATCAACTTACAAATCATTTTATGCATTGAGTTTAAATCCGATTGATAAGATTTCACTTTCTATGAATTTTATGCAGTAATACATTTTCATAAACATCTTTATCACTCTCTGGTACGTCGTGTAATGACCTCGCAAAACCCTTCTATGAAACTGAAAGACTTAGTTTGTTAAACCCAAGTTTCTGATTCAGAAAACAGTGACTTTCTCTCGAGTCGCAGATCAAATGCCAGATGGATTTTACCTCCAAAGATTCTATGCAATGTGATACTTCCAAAGGAAACTCGATCCTGATCTGATTCTCTTTACACTGCTTACACGCAATTGACTTTCTGGGATTAAGTTTCAGGTCTTACAAAGGTTTCTTGTCCAGGAAGAAATAAAGATTATGGTTCGTCTCAATTCCGATAACACCAACGATAGGAGCATGTGAACTCCCATGAGTTTGACACCTTTCTTGTCATTCCGTGCCTCCCAGTGTTTGAACAACGCACAGCTTTCAAGTCATCATTCATTGACAGATTGATCTTGACTGGGTGAGGAAATTCATCGCAGATTTGGAGCAAATTTATAGCCGGAGGTTTTAGCGGTTACCTTCGACTGCGATGATGGCGATTAGATGCATAAGAAAGTGGTAGTAGTGGGATGAACCACATACATGTTTGATTTAATACGCCAGAGGAATGCAAACGGTAGCGGTTACACAGCATTGCCGGAGGCGTCAAGACTTTAGGAGCTACGTCGTCTCTCCTAAGAAGGTGGGCCACCGAGCTGGACAAAACCTAAGTTATTATGTATGAAAAATAAAGTTGGGCCTTATAAATCAAGCAGAATCCAAAACAATTGGCTCATAAACAGAAACGAACATTACGAAAGCTTTTTTAAGAAGTGGACACGTGTTCAATTTTGGAATAGCCTCTGCTGAGGTGGGGAGAGTTTCTGTTTAACTTTATTATTACAGATAGATTTGGGCGGATTTTATCAAGAAAGTGGCGTGAATAGAGACATAAGAAGAAGGGTGTAGTGAGTGACTAGTAATCACGTTAATATATACTTGCCTGTCCACCAATCTGTCACTCTCCGTTTTACAACATTTATTTATTGTTATTGTTCCCCTTCATTATATAATTCAATTCACTCTCCTTCTCTCTCGCTTTCTCCTGTCTCTCTCTCTCAAAACACACACGATCCAATGACGACGAGCGACAACGTGAACGGATGTTTTGGAGACACGAAGCTGACCAAAGTGTTCGTAGGAGGATTGGCTTGGGACACTCAAAAAGAAGCAATGCATGATCATTTCATCAAGTATGGTGATATCTTAGAGGCAGTCATCATCTTCGACAAACTCACTCGCCGTTCCAAAGGCTACGGCTTCGTATGTTCCTCTTCTCTCTCTCTCTCTTTTCTCTTCTTGTTAGTGTATCTCACTTTATCTTCTTTATTTCTCAATATTCTTTTTTGATATTTTCTATGTAGGTGACTTTCAAAGATGCGGAAGCCGCGAAGAGGGCTTGCGAAGACTCGACTCCGATTATCAATGGGCGCCGTTCCAACTGCAATCTTGCCTCCCTCGGTGGCCGTCATCGTAGATCCCCCACCGCCATGGCCTCTCCTCAGGAAGGTTCATCTAAGAAAATTTATATGTAACTTTTTTTTGTTTAATTTCTACAGGATCATGCACGAAAAAAAAACAAATCAAACTAGTCCTCATAACATGTGGAAGTGTCGGGTACTCTTGCCATTTAAAACATCTAAATTGAATCGATGATCGAAATAACAGTAAAGATCAATTTTGTTATATACACGTAAAACCTTTAATCATAAGGAAAAAGTTGCATACACATTAATACACTGGTTACAACGTCATATATGGATTTTTCTATATGGGGGAAGATGTTAGTGGAATATATAATGTAGTATGGTGGAGGTGTATGATCTCTAATGCTAAGATTCTCACTTGCAGTTTTGAAATAAGAAAACAAATCAAATTATTAGTTACTTTTAGATATGCCACAGTGTCAAAAAAAGTTTGATCTATAGGCAGGCCATTACAAGGATTGAATCTTGATATAAATGAAATAGAGAAACCATGTTGTTAAAAAAAATGAAATAGAGAAACCAACTAAACTTTTTAGATACCTACTAATTCTTGTTGTTCAAAACCAAAAAAAAAAAATACCTACTAATTCTTCAAAACTGATCTTTGACTTTACTATCAATATGGTGTTTGAGTTGTGAAGGATCAAAGAATGTGAGTAGGGCCACGTCAGGACATGTAGGGAATAATCAAGCTCAATGGTACTACCCTGCGGGATTCACACACCAGCAACATCAACTTCAACGACAACACCATCATCATCAAGCCGTTCCATTCTATGGGTAAACTATGTTTCTACTGTTTAAGACTTTTTTTTTTTAATGTCTGAGCCTCTGAAACCAAATGTTCGTACATTCACTAGGAAGAAACCTAAATCATTTTAAATTTATTGTTTTTAGGAGAGTAGACATATCCTAACAAAAATGAATTTATGACTTGTAATTAGATTTCTATAAAGTAATTCAAGAGTTTTATCTACTAAATCAATTCTTCGTTAGTCTAACATCATTTCAAAATGTATTTGATTGGCTCGGTTTTGATGTTAAATTAAAGGTACGCTTCCTCCTACGTCCCCCCTAACATGACCTTCAATCAAGTAAGTCTTATGATTTCTAAATAACGTCGATATTCTTTAATTATGTTTTTCCACTTATGAAATAAATTTGTTTGTGATGTTATTTAATGAACAGAAAGTTGGATACGTTGGAGGAACCTATATGAACGGATACTACGCACAACCGCAACCTCAACCTCTGCCACAGCTGCAATATTACCACCAACATCACATGTATGGTGGAGGACGTGTAATGGTTGCGACAAGCCCGCCGATGATGCCTCTCTACACTGTCTATCCTTATCATCAATCTCCGGCCACCGGTTTTCCTCAGCCTTCTTTTACGAAACACATTCCTACTCATCCCATTTCAGGTATTTTGTCATTTTATCCTAAACCTTATAATGAATTATTTTTGCAAAAAAAAAAAACCTAACATGTAATCGCTTAAATATTTAATTATGTGCATATAATTATATTTATATAGCTGCATTGCCATCTTAAATTAATATTTAACATTGTAGAAACGTAATATTTGGGCCATAAAGTACACAAATTCATTGGATTTGAGTTTTTGTAGTAAGTATTTGTGATATTTTTGTCTTATAATAACTAATTACTATTACAAATCTCAGATATTCATGTGGATAACGAATTTTATAATTGAGAAAAATTATTCGTAATTTGTTACTTTCTAATCTAATATGCGAGCAACATATATGTGTAGGCTCGTCCTTGATTTATTATGAATTCAAACCGCGCATAAGACATTTTACTGGCAAAAAATAATATTCTAACATGTGTCTTATTGCATATAGGATAATGTTTTCATTCTTATCCATCAATCGTATGTCTACCCCATGTTTTCTACAATATTTACACAAAAATCTGATGAGACCACCCACGCATGCATACACAAGTTGGTCACGTTATTTGATGTCAGTCATGGCCTGTGCCCATGATGTGGAATCACATGGATGATGGATCCACTATCTTCAGCTAGCTAGGCTCTGCTTTGTCACGTTATGCCTCGTTGTCGCACGTGTCTCTGTAATAATATAGCTGGATCCTAGTGCTTATGAATTCATAAATAACAAAAGGCCCCTTCCATGCAAGATCGTTGTGTCGGAAAAATATATAATAAACTGACGTTATAAAGATTTGCTTTTGACTGTTGAATAGGTACAGTTGGAGGAGGAGATAGCATAATGAAGAAGGCATAAGTTGAAAGGCAACAACAAGCTGTTAACAAAACGATTCAGCCTAAAATTATTTTCATTTCTTCATCTCACAATGTTTTATTTTATTTTACCATATAGACATAAATCAATTTTTTAGAAAATAATTTCTATATATTAATAATTTCTAACTAGCTAATAGAGTTTCTTCTAAAGTAGTTAAGGTCTACTTCTGTATTGGATTAGCCTAATACCGCCATCATCCGTCACATTTTGTTCATTAAAAGCTAATAGCATTTTCAACCGAATTAATAAGTGAAAGTATCTACTAATCGGATTATAAAAACTTAATATAGAGGTTCTTTAATAACATGGAAGTTTCTAGCTTTAGATTCATAATCTGTTTCATATATGAAATCAACTCTTAGATATTAGGATTTAAAGTGTAATCATCCCTATTGCTTTTAACAATAAACATAATCTTCTGCAACCACGCGATGGTGGTCTATCGGCATCTGAAATATGGGTTGCTAAACATTTTAGATTCAAATGCTCTCTACTGCACTTAATCATGTAGTTATGTGAATTTGTTTACGGCCTATTTGAATATCTGAAAAAATGATGAATTCGTAGACTGCAATTCACTTTCCAGATTAGTATGAGCCCTTTAAGATCCGAAATACTCCATATTAATTAAAACACAATGTTTTGCCATTCTTTAGTTTTAACTTTCAAAACATTGATGAGTATATTATTCGAAAGTATACACATGCTACTAGGGGTGGGTACTTCGGTTATTTTCTCGGCTCGGTTCTGTTCGGGTTCGGTTCGGTTCTAGTATTTTTTCTTGAAATAAACCATAGTTAGTTTGGTTTGGTTCGGTTGTGTTCGGTTCGGTTTATATTCGGTTCGGTTTGTATTCGGTTTGGTTGGATTTATTTTTTGGATCAGTTTATTTAGGTTCTTCTTAGTTAGGCATAAATTATGTAAACATAAACTATGTGAACTAAATTCAATATAAAACTGAAACAAAAACCTTTAAAAAGTCACAAAAAATATATAAGAATTAAAACAAATGAAAGTTAACTAAGACAAAAAAAAACCAACATCATTAGTAATGTCTTTTATATCATTATTAAAAAGCTTGCAATGAATCATCTTCCATGTGATGATGTGGAGAAGAACTTTTGTTTTTAATAAAATTTGCTTTAAGTTTAGATTTTATTTAATATCCATGTTTACATATATAAGAATATAAAAATACAAACTTTTCTATTTTTTTTAAATCAAATATTTTAATGATTACATAGTCGGTTAGAAGAATATATGTTAATAAATGAAAAATGAAAAATATGTGGTATGGTATTAGAATTTTAGTATATTGGTATTACTAATATTTTTAATTTAAATAATGACAAAAACACATCGGTTTCTCGGTTTGGTTCGGTTTAAAACCGAACCATTCAGGTTGGAGAAATCTTCAACCGAATGATTTGAAATAGACTTTGGTTCGGTTTGATTCGGTTTCGGTTCGGTTGGCTCAGTTTAACTCGGTTCGGTTCGGTTTTTTTTGCCCACCCCTACATGCTACATTAAATTTCACAGTACTCCAAATTACAACATGTACTCTATTGGCTTGAAATAGTATTAATGATGTATCATCATCCAAATTTAAGTCCATTAAATATATGTTGTGAAAAACATAAGTCAGTTTCTACGCTAATGTGACCAATCTCTTGCTTAAATATGTCGATTTTTAACACCTTTGATTCTTTACACTAATAATTAGAAGTAAAAAAAGGGATCAAAAGTGGACAACTCAGTCGAATCCGGCCCAACCAATTATCAAAATAGTTTGGATATTACTCAGCTCAGCACATGAGTTTGGTTATGATGGTCAATGTGATCCATATGCGGTGAAGTTTAATTTAAAATAATTACTGTTATTTTTATTAGAAATTCCCCATGCCATAGGCAATACTTCACCAACCATAACCAAACTTGTTTTCGTCGGGATTTTTGTGGCCGGCAACCGCCGCCGGAGTTTCTCGTTTATTTTTTACAGTTAGTAATAGACTAATAGTTATGTAATAAAATAAATTTATGTTGAAAATGGAAATCAAACTTTTAATTTGGGGAAAACCAAATCGTCTTTTTGTTGCCGTCTCACCATTTGCCATTATCATGATTTCTTCACCGTTGAATATCAACTATCATTTTGATTGGATAGATATCATCTCTTATTTGGACAATGCTTAGGATTTGGACGAGTAGATCAAACGTTTTTCGTTGAGCGTTTGGCGTGCGTCTCTTCTCGCAACATGAGTGTCAATATCCACTGTTGGAATTTCTAGTCCTAAGGAGTTACATTATCGATGAATTTACCTTGCACATATTGCAAGGTTGGTTAGTCTCTCGAGGATCTCTGTTCGTTCACACAAAGAATCGACATAAAACCACCATGCAGGGCCGGGCCTGAAAATTTTCGGCCCACAAGCAAAAAAAACTTTTTTGGCCCTTCATAATTAAAAAAACAAAGAAAGTGGTTACCAATAGAGCTATGTAAAGTTTTTGTTGTAATTGGCTCCCTAAATATATGAATCATGTTTGGCCCCAAAGCACATGCTTTATCTGACTCTATTCAGGCACGACCCTGCCACCATGACCAGGGGATATTAAGAAATTGACGTATGCTCTTCAGTCAGAATTGACAACATGGTATGTACTCACTAGATTATACCTTTGGGGCTTCCTATCTAGGTCTGTAAGCAGACAAGTGATCTTCATATATGGTGTTTATTCGACCCACGTTCTCTCAAGTTCCGTGGAGTTGACTGTCACGGTAGCATATGTCAAAATTGGCATCATGAGATTTAAGATTCAAGCAAATCCAAGGATACTCAGTGAATCAAAGCAAGAGATGTATTATCGGCGAAGCTATAGACAAGCTACAATACTGATAAATAGATGCGGGAGCAAATTTTTAAAAACAATAAGGATTCTGTGCATGTTTCTACAACAAAACAAATTGAAGACATGGCTTTTTCAGTTTCAAAGCAAAAGAATTTCAATGCTATGGACAGTTACAACAAATCATGTTATCTCCAACAGGGAGATTGCTTGGGACGGATTGTGATGTAACATATGAATTGTATCCAATGATCTAGTTAGGAAATTTCCAATAAGGAACCTTATTTTGAGGGTTGAGGATCCTCAAAATGATGGTTTGAGGGTGAGTTGGTCTAACAAAAAACTTCAAATTCATCTTAAAAATTTAATGTAATTTTCATTTTAGTCCTCAACTTTAATTTAAATTAATTATAATCTTTAAACTTTATATAGATAAATAATACATACACATTCAGGATATTAAACAATATTTATAACTCATATATATATATATATATATATATATTGGTTTAACCAAATAATATATTCATTTTTTAAAGTGCAAAAAGAGTTACAAAATGGTTAAATTAAATATATATAATATTTCTATTTTACATAAGATTATTGTATATTTACAATTTTTATTTAAATTTTAACAGATTTAAGTATTTTATGTATCAAAAATAATAGTAATAATTTATGTAGAGATATATTTGAATTTTAATCAATAAATATTTATAAAGATTAAAGTGATACAAAATAACATTATAAGACTAAACTGAAAATTAAATATTGTTTTGAGGTTTTGAATAGTGAAACTATTCAGGTCCTCAATATTTGAGGGTTTGAACACATATTGGAGAGCAAAAAAAATCAAAATTTGAGGGTACAAGGATCTGTTGGAGATGTTCTTAGAGATAAAAACGTATTTGCTCATAATAGTCGAGAGTCACAAGATCGATCATACAAGACCAAGGACAAAGAGGAGAAAAGATATCGAATCAGCCTATCCCACAAATGCGTTAGAAAATATCGATCATTATCTCAATGTTGTCTTTGTTTAATGTTCTTGCTAACAACTTGTTTGTTGTGTATTATGTCTTAATGTTATCAGTTACATTTATTTGATATCAATTAAATTAAGATATTATATAAAAAAAACTACCGTTAGGAAACTAGTATTATATAAAAAAAATTACCATTAGGAAACTAGTAATCTATTCATATATATTTTCAGATAGTTTAACAGTTGAATGATTCATGCATATAAATTTTAAATAGTTTAGAGGCTGAATGAACCATACTTGTTAAACATTTAAATTTTAAAGATAAAAAATGTTTAGTTTCACTGATCTCAATACCAACCATATCCAGGTGATTTTCTTGCTTAATCTTTTGTCAATACGATTTATTGAATAAAAAAAAGCATTTTGTGTCAAAATTACATACATCACATTTAAACGCTAAAATTAGATCATGATCAGCGCGACATCGAGTATTTTTATGTTAAATTTATTAAATAGAATTTATAAATTAATTGAATGTTGTTTAGTGTTAAGAGAGATTTTAGTTGTATAATATTTATTTAAGTGGCTAATTAACATTATTATATGTTTTGTGTACTTATCTTGTTAATAATTTGGTTCATATTATAATCAGTTTAATTTTTTTTGTTTATTGTTAGTGTTAAGCATTTATCTTCAGATAATTTATATTTTGGACATTTTCATAATTATTTTCGTTATTATATTTATTCTACAATGAGTTATTTTCAATGCGCATGTTTATATATATATTCATATATTTTTATGTAATGGCTATTACTAAATTATTATGCTACTTAAATAATTTATATATTGTTTTATAGATTGTAGATTAGTGCATACAAAAATAAATGATATTGCTAATATATAAAAATATGAATACATTTTTGTGTTCATATATATCATATTAATTAAAATTTATATAAATACTGTTATGCTCTATATATTTCAATTAGAGCATAAAATTAATATTTTTAATTGATTAAAATGTATGTAAATTTCATTCAGTGAGATATAAAATATTTTATAGCTTTACTTTCGTATACAATTTTTATGAAATCATTCTTTTTTTTTGAAAAGAATTGACCAAACAAAAACAGATGTAGACATAAATAGAGATTTGGCTAATGAGTTTTGTTAATTATTCATTTCTAAAATGATACTTATCATCTTAACAGGTTTTTCACCACGAACAACAAATAAACGTTAATATAATATTTTGTTTTTTTTGTTTCATTTGGATCTGCACGACCATGTGGATTATTTGTTGTTCAAATCATAAAACTGTTCTAAGAGATTTTTAAAGTGCGGAAATATAATTTAACAAAATATAATATACACAATTAAAATGGTTTAACATTTTTATTTTATTGTATTTTAATAGTTATATATAATTATATTATTTTGTATTTATTAAATATAATGAATTATGTTTTTTGGATGTCAATTTATTTATATTGTTTTTAGTTATTCCAACTCTTTTCGTTATGAATTTTTAATAAAAGCTTTGTAATTTATTTTCTTTAAATGCATGATATTTTTTGATAAAAATTTAATTCATTAAATTTATTGGATGTCAATTTATTACATTTTATTTATATACAATATTTAATTTAATATGAAAATTTATTTAGTTTTGAATGATTGTAATTTTATTTATGAAAATATAAATAAAATAATCCATTAATTTAATTGATTTGATACTTATTGAAATTATTTTGTAGTATCTAAACCTGAAAAAAATAAGTTATTCTTATTTTTGAATTTTCATAAAATTTTAACTTTTTATATTGTTTTGACACAAGAACAATGATTTTATTTTTTGGAAACGTAAATAGTTGTATAATATTGTTTCCATAACTAATTATAATACTTGAGTGTATTTAATTTAAAATCTTACAAAAATTTGGATTCAAGGAATCTCTTTTTGTTTAATAAGAGAGATGTAATTTTTAAATGAAGATATAGATAAAATAATCCATTAGATTAATTGATTTGATATTGATTGAAATTATTTTGTAGTATCTAAACCTGCAAAATAATTTATTCTTATTTCTGATTTTTCATAAATTATTTGAATATTTTATTTAATTATAATGATTTGTATTGTTTGGACAAAAAATTAATGATTGTGCTGTTTGGAAACATAGATATTAGGATAATATTATTTTTATGATTAATTTATATATAGAGGAGTGTATTTAATTTAAAATATTTTTTGCTAAAATTTGGTACTATGTAATTTAAAATCTTACAAAAAGTTGGATACATAAATTTTTTCTGTTTTAATAAGAGGGATTCAATATAAGAAATGTTTTATATTGTTTGGACACAAGATTAATGATTATGTTGTTTGGAAAATAGATTGTAGTATAATATTGTTCTCATAGTTACTTTATAATAGTCCCGAGAATATCAGTGATGTAACTCCTGATTTTATTGATCAGAAACCCTAGCCGTGAAGAGAGAAAGAAAGATTTGTTTTTATAGTTTCAAGCCGATGGCCGGAGGCTTCTATAGCTCCGACATCAGCTTATTTGATTTGTTTTGCTTATTTTTCTTTGATTTGCTTTATTTTCAGATACTTGGTTTGTTTGATTGCCAATTTATTTTAAATTTGGCAAAAAAATTCATTGTTCTTTTGTATGTTTCTTCCAGTGGATTTGGTAAAACAAAAACTTCGGTTCAATTGAACCATTTAGAAAAAGTAATTGACAGATCTACTGCAGATGGTGGGACGGGTCTTACCAGCTTCAATCATTGATGGTTTTTCATTTGATGGTGATGGAGTTCTTGTTGCAAACTATGGTTACTTTAAAAGGCAACATGCATATCTATTAAATGGCAATTTCTTTGACTCTGTTATTATCTATAGAGTCATATAAAGAGTTGTCTTGTCTCGGTGATTCCTACTGTAGTATTAAAAAAAGAGTGGCAATCGTTCTCAATTCAGTCTGAAGCTTGGTGTTTTTGGATTAATACGAAGATTATCTCCCTTGAGATTCAACTATTCCAAAAGCAAATATAGAATTTTTATATGAAAAATTTTTAGTCATCCGTACGCAAAATAGATGTGTGTTAGCTTACTTTGGATCCCTACCGGTGTATCCATTTTTTACTTTTGTTTTGTTAGTTCTCATTGTTTAGAACTCTTAACCTAAAATGTTTAATTATAATATCCAGTGTCAAAAAAATATATTTTATAATAGAAGAGTGTGTTTAATTTAAAATCTTTCAAAAAAGTTGGATACAAGAGAATGTTTCTCTTTTAATATGAGAGAAGATTTAATAAGAACGATGTTTTATATATTTTTTTCATCGAAAGGCTATTCTATTGCTCAAACTTGAGGTGGCATGGGTAACCAGACTGGAATAGAACAACCAATGAAATAAAGTACTCTATAGAAAGACCTCGCAGTCCTAGCTAGGAAATCTGTAATCTGATTTTGTGCTTATGAAATATAAGTAATCTTGAAATCCGGGAAGCATATCTTCAGGGTCTCTATCCTCTCCAGTTCTGTCGCAAAGCTCGGCCAAGCATGAGGCTCGTTGATCATTGCAATCAAATCCTTGCAGTCCGTTCCAAAGCTTTGACAAGTTGAATGCTGGAGCATACTCTCCATTGTCCATCTTAGTGCTTCCATCTCTGAATGTAATGCAGACTCTCTTCGAATGTGATTCGGTGTCCCCATTAGTTGAACGTTCCCCAAGTAATCTAGCCAGACCCATCCATATCCACTAAACTGTGCAGTAGATGTCCATGAGCCATCTATCATGCAAATATTCCTCAAGCTTAAGACTTGAGGTTCTTCATTATTAAGGTCTTGTGGGGCTGTTGTTATCTCATTTGCATTGAACCAGACTTGACACTCACTCTCCGCATAACGAACTAGCTCCAAAGGATCTCTATCTATTCCCCTAGATAGTTTATCATTTTTTGCCTTCCAAAGGTACCAAATTATCCAGGGATATGGGTCCTTGTCTAATCCTGGTTCAACAATGTTATTCTTTCTCCAGAAGAGAAAATCCATATTCGCATAGATGCTCGGAAGAGGGAATACATCTTGACTCGTTGGTGTCGCTGAGAGAGACCAAACTTGTAAAGCTGGTGGACATTCAAAAATTGCATGAGTTACAGATTCTTCTTGCTCTCCACATCGTGGACAATAGTTATCACATCTCATGTTACGCCGTACCAGATTCCTCGTCACTGCCACATAACCAGTTAACAGTTTCCATATAAGATGACACATATTTTGTGGAGCTTTTATCTTCCAAGCAAAGACTTGAAGACTCGCTATACTAGGTTCCAGGACCTCCTTCTCTTCATCATTCTCTAGTAAGTTGTGATATCTTGCATATTTCTAATGTTTTATCCATTCACCCATGTGCATTTTGATCATATAGATTAGGATTTAGCCATGTTTAGGTTGCATTTTGCATACATGAGTCCTTATCAGGTATTGAAGTACCACATGGAGTTCTTGGAGACATTTGGGTGCAATTGGAGTCCAAAAGAAGTGTTTAAAGTGATCATTGGGCGAACACCTTACCGGAGCGACCAGTCCGGAGCGACACCGTCAAGTCGCTCTGATCTCCCTATAAGAGCGACCTTACCAGAGCGACAAGGAAGAGTCGCTCGCGTTTTGGTCACCCGGAGATGCGAGAACGAGTCCGGAGCGACCTCTCGCAGCGACACAGCGAGGTCGCTCCCGAAGCATGGAGCGACTACTCGGAGCGACGAGCGGAGGACGCTCGTGTTTTCATCACTCGGGAACGCGAGAACGAGTCCAGAGCGACCTCTCGCAGCGACACAGCGAGGTCGCTCCCGAAGTATGGAGCGACTACTCGGAGCGACGAGCGGAGGTCGCTCCGCGTCTTATTTCTGCTCGAACTTATGATTTCTCAAGGGCCTTTTGGTCATTTCATGATGCACGTTTTTATTTTCTAAACCTATGTTTTAATACTCTGTAAGCCACCAGGAGGCAGATCATCTTTGTTCTTAAGAAAAACCACCAAAAACTCTTGGAAAGTCATCTCTTGAATCAATTGATCAGTTTTGTTATTGAAATTCTGTGTTCTTATATTTATTTTCTTTGTGTTTCTCTACATGATTAATCTGAAATCCAGCATGGGTTTAAGAGGAATCATGGAGATTAGTGAGTAATCTCCCTTTGAATTCATGGGTTAGGGAGAATAAGGGTGATTAGGTTAGAGCTAGGATATTTTAGTGTAGATCATTCATATTTCCTTGCTAGCAGAGTGAACCTAATGCATCTTCTGAGTTGGCCACTCAGTTGTTGATTCTTAGGCATTTCTCACCCGAAAGGTGTTCGAGGAAATGCCCGAGACAACTCTTCCTAGCTTTTAGCATACTTTGCCAAAGACATTTGTTGTTAGAGGTTCTAAGATAGCCATTGGACTTGCTAGTTATGATTACTTTCATATCGTTCAACCAAAGACATTTGATGCTTGGATTGTGTTAGTAAATGAACATTCATCTAGACATAGAGTTTGTTTAGGATTGTGTCTAAGCTTAAGGTTGATAGTTTGATTGATCGTTTGTCATCCTTAGTTCGAAACTTGATCACCCGATGTCTAATCCCTATATCCATGAGTTCTCTTTTCCCATAGTTAAGAGAGTATCATTTAGTTATCCCTTTTAGTTAGTTATAGTTTAAAAACCCTTTTAAAAACCATTGGTTGCACTTAGATTAAGTGATTACTTGCATTCTCGGTGCTTTCACATCTCTCAGAACTGGTTCGACAATTATTTATACATTCTCCATTTTAACATCAAATTGGAGCCGTTGCCAAATTCTGAGTAAATTTAAACATTGAGATTTAGTCAATTGCTTGAGACTAAGTCATTTTTATTTTCTTTTGTTACTGACTCTTTTTCACCTCCTCTTATTCTACAGGTGTATGAACTTGCGGAGCAACGGTCCATCAAACCTAGTTCCACGAGCTGCAGACATCAGAGCTTTAGAGAGAGAGTGTGCTAGAAAGAAAAGAGAAGAAGAGCAACAGGCTCAACTGCAAAGACTGAACACTGATATGGGAGACGTTCATCAGCATGATGCAGGCGTCAATGGCGCTAATAACAATGCTCCAGCTAACCAACAGCGAGCAGCTCGCCCCATTGGCACTTACGATCGCCCCAACATTCATGGTCATAGATTGGGAATCCGAGCACCCGCTGTGGCAGCCAACAACTTTGAGATCAAATCAGGACTCCTCAACGTGATCGAGAACAACAAGTATCATGGCTTGGCTCTAGAGGATCCATTTGATCACTTGGACAGGTTCGACAGCTACTGTGGGTTGTCAAAAACCAATGGTGTGTCCGAAGACGCCTTAAAGCTCAAGCTATTCCCTTTCTCTTTGGGGGATAAGGCACGTCAGTGGGAGAAGTCTCTACCCAGCGACTCTATCACCACTTGGGATGATTGCAAGAGAGCATTCTTGGAGAAGTTCTTCTCTACTTCAAGAACTGCTAAGCTGAGAAATGAGATTTCCAGCTTTCAACAGAAGGGCTTGGAAGGATTCAGTGAAGCCTGGGAGAGATTCAAGGGCTACCAAGCTCAATGCCCACACCATGGTTTCTCTAAGGAGAGTTTGCTGAGCACATTCTACCGTGGTGCTCTTCCTAAGTACAGAGCCAGACTGGATACAGCTAGCAATGGGTTCTTCTTGGGGAGAACTGAGGAGGATGCAGAGGAGCTGGTTGACAACATGGTTAAAAGTGATGCAGTCTACAGTGGAGACCACGACAGAGGTAGTAGAACAGATGATAAGCAGACGAGGAAGGAGTTGAAGGCTCTACAAGATAAGATAGACATCCTCATTGCTGACAAAGCTACCCAAGAGCAGCTGCACTTTGTTGGCAACCCAAGCCAAGAGACACCAGTTGTTGTCCATGAAGTTGAGGGTTTGGAAGGTCAGGAAGAGCTGTGTTTCATCAACAACAATGGTAGCTGGTACAAGAAAGAGCCCAACTTTCAGTACAACAACTACCAACAGAAATCCTATTCCAACAACCAACAGAGTGGTTATCAGCCTCGGAATAATCAGCAAGGCAGCTATCAACCTCAGCAAAACCCTCCTCCTGGTTTCAACAACAAGGGCAACCATTCTTCCCAACAGCAATCTAATCCCTCTACCTCAACTCCTCAGGTCAACACCACTGAAGCTCTACTGAAACAAATCCTGGAGTCTCAAACAAGAAGTGAGAAGCATGTTGGCTATGAGTTGAAGAACCTTCACTCAAAGATTGATGGGAGCTACAATGAGCTCAACAACAAGTTCAGAGCTTTGGAGAACCAGTTTGCTGCCATGAACACTCAACAAAATCGCCAACAAGGTTCTCTACCTGGAAAATCTGAGCAAAACCTCAAGGAAACCATGAAATCTATCACTCTCAGGAGTGGTAAGGAGTTACCTCAGAGAACTCTCACCAAGGATGCTGAGAAACAAAGTGAGGGGGTTGCCATCAACATAGATGATGAAGTGGTGATTGTTGATGAGAAGATCAATGACGAGATCTTAGAGAAGATAGTGGAAGCCAAAGGAAAAGGAAAGGTTGGAGAAGAGAAGAAAACAGTTAAGGATGGTGAAGTTGTCACTCCTGCCAGTGAAAGTTCTTTTGTTCCTCCTGCCTATGAGCCCAAGCTCCCATTCCCAGGTCGATTCAAGAGGCAGCTGCTAGAGAAGTACCAAGCTCTATTTGAAAAGCAAATGAGTGAAGTCCAGATCACAATGCCCATTATTGATGCTTTCATGCTGATTCCTCAATACAGCAAGTTCCTGAAAGATGTTGTAGCTGCAAAGAAGAAAGAGATGGAGGGCATGGTGATTCTCACTCATGAGTGCAGTGCTATCATTCAGAGGCTTGTCATTCCAAAGAAGCTAGAAGATCCAGGATGCTTCACATTACCTTGTGCTCTTGGACCTATGGTATTTGATAGATGTCTCTGCGATTTGGGAGCTAGTGTCAGCTTGATGCCTCTATCTGTTGCTAAGAAGCTCGGCTTCACTCAGTACAAGAAGTGTAGACTTTCTCTGGTATTGGCTGATCGTTCAGTGAAGTACCCTGTGGGTATCTTAGAGGACCTCCCAGTGATGGTTGGAAATTATGAGATCCCTACAGACTTTGTGGTGCTTGAAATGGGTGAAGAAGCTCAAGACCCTTTAATCCTTGGAAGGCCTTTCTTAGCAACAGCAGGAGCTATTGTTAATGTGAAAGAAGGCAAGATTGATCTCCATCTGGGTAAAGGGCACATTCTCCATTTTGACATCAAAGAGGTAATGAGGAGGCCAACAGTTCAAGGGCAAGTGTTCTACATTGAAGAGATGGACGCCCTTGCTGATGAACTCCTTGAAGAGTTGTCACTAGAGGACCCTCTACAGCATGCTTTGACTGTAGAGAGAGAGGCTGTGGTGATTGAGAACCTGGAGAGTACTGCCTACGGGATGATGCTGGATTCACACCAGGGGTTTGTCAGTAAGGATCAGTACGAGGAGTTTCCACAGATGGTTCACCAAGAAGTCTCAGCCACTCAGCAAGATGACACCCAGCAGAATGACTGGAGTGAGCTTAAGGCACCTAAAGTGGAGCTTAAACCTCTACCCCATGGTGTAAGGTATGCATTCCTTGGTCCTAATGAAACTTATCCTGTCATTGTGAGTAGTGAACTTACTGAAACTGAGCTGTCTGAACTTTTGAAAACGCTTAAAAGATTTAGAAAGGCAATAGGTTACTCACTGGATGACATCAAGGGAATATCACCCTCTTTGTGCATGCATAGGATACATCTTGAGGATGAATCAATGACTTCTATCGAGCATCAAAGAAGGTTAAACCCTAACCTGAAGGATGTTGTAAAGAAAGAGATTCTTAAACTCTTAGATGCTGGTGTTATTTACCCTATCTCAGATTCTAAATGGGTATCACCTGTGCATGTTGTACCAAAGAAAGGTGGTATCACTGTGATTAAAAATGACAAGGATGAATTGATACCAACAAGAACCATCACAGGTCATAGAATGTGCATTGATTACCGAAAACTAAACTCCGCATCTAGAAAGATCATTTCCCATTACCATTTATTGATCAGATGCTTGAGAGACTTGCAAATCACCCATTCTACTGCTTTCTTGATGGGTACTCAGGATTTTTCCAAATCCCCATACACCCCAATGATCAAGAGAAAACGACATTCACATGTCCCTATGGTACCTTTGCATATCGAAGGATGCCATTTGGTCTATGTAATGCTCCAGCCACCTTTCAAAGGTGTATGATGTCAATTTTCTCTGATCTGATTGAGGATGTTGTGGAGGTATTTATGGATGATTTCTCTGTCTACGGATCTTCGTTTTCTGCTTGTTTGTCAAACTTGTGCAGGGTCCTACAGAGATGTGAAGACACCAACCTTGTGCTGAATTGGGAGAAGTGTCACTTCATGGTCAAGGAAGGGATTGTGCTGGGACACAAGATTTCAGAGAAGGGGATTGAAGTGGATAAAGCCAAGATCGATGTTATGGTTGGTTTGCCCCCACCAAAGACAGTGAAAGACATCCGGAGTTTTCTTGGTCATGCTGGGTTCTACAGGAGGTTCATCAAGGACTTCTCCATGATCACTAGACCTTTGACCAGGCTGCTGTGCAAGGAAGCCACTTTCAGTTTTGATGTGGAATGTCTACAAGCTTTCAAGAAGCTGAAAGGTGAACTCATTAGTGCTCCAATTGTCCAGCCACCTGATTGGGATCTCCCTTTTGAGATCATGTGTGACGCTAGTGACTATGCTGTGGGAGCTGTTTTGGGGCAGAAGAAAGATGGCAAAACCCATGTGATCTACTATGCCAGCCAAACCCTCAATGATGCTCAGATACGGTATGCCACAACAGAGAAGGAGATGCTGGCAATTGTTTTTGCCTTTGAGAAATTCAGGAGCTACTTGGTTGGGTCTAAAGTCATTGTCTACACAGATCATGCTGCTTTGAGACACCTTTTGGCCAAGAAGGATGCAAAACCCAGGCTTTTGAGGTGGATCCTTTTGCTTCAAGAGTTTGATATGGAGATTAAAGACAAGCCCGGAGTTGAGAATGGTGTAGCTGATCATTTGTCCAGGTTGAGGGTAGAGTCTGGTATTCCTATTGACGAAGGACTTCCTGAGGAGCAGATCATGGCTATTGAAGCAGTGATAGCAGTTTGTGAGACTGGTAGGAAGCTGGAAGAAGTCAAAGCAACAGAAGAGAAGGAACCTTGGTATGCTGATTTGGTGAACTACCTAGCCACAGGAAGAGAACCTTTGAATCTTGTGGGCTATGCCAAGAAGAAGTTCTACAAGGATGTGAAGAGATACTACTGGGATGAACCCTATCTCTACATTCTCTGCAAGGATCAGCTTTATAGAAGAGTGGTTGCAAATGAGGAGATTGATGGGATCCTTACACAGTGTCATGGATCATCTTATGGAGGCCACTTTGCCACCTTCAAGACAGTTGCGAAAGTATTACAAGCTGGATTCTGGTGGCCACATATGTTCAAGGATACACAAGACTTTGTCTCAAAGTGTGATTCTTGCCAAAGAAGAGGAAACATCACAAAGAGGAATGAGATGCCTCAGAATCCAATCCTTGAAGTTGAAGTGTTTGATGTGTGGGGTATTGACTTCATGGGACCGTTTCCATCATCTTTTGGAAACAAATACATCCTTGTGGCTGTCGATTATGTCTCCAAATGGGTGGAAGCTATTGCAAGCCCCACCAATGATGCTAGAGTTGTAACCAAGATGTTCAAGAGCAACATTTTTCCAAGGTTTGGAGTCCCAAGAGTTGTGATCAGTGACGGAGGTTCCCACTTCATTAACAAACTGCTTGAGGGACTTCTCAAGAAGAATGGTGTGAAGCACAAGGTGGCAACCCCTTATCACCCCCAAACAAGTGGCCAAGTTGAGATTTCTAACAGGGAGATCAAGTCTATCTTGGAGAAGATTGTGGGGATCACAAGGAAGGATTGGTCCAATAAGCTCGATGATGCACTTTGGGCTTATAGGACAGCGTACAAGACACCACTGGGCACCACACCTTTCAACCTAGTGTATGGGAAAGCTTGCCATCTGCCAGTGGAGCTTGAGTACAAGGCACTATGGGCAATAAAGTTGCTGAACTTTGACATCAAGAGTGCCAAGGAGAAAAGGATTTTTCAGCTACATGAGCTTGATGAGATAAGAATGGATGCTTTTGAGAACTCAAGGATCTACAAGGAGAAGACTAAAGCTTTCCATGACAAGAATATCCTGAAGAGAGAGTTTAAAGAAGGAGATCAAGTTCTTCTCTACAACTCTAGGCTGAAGCTATTTCCAGGAAAGCTTAAGTCAAGGTGGTCAGGTCCTTTCAAAGTCAAAGAGGTTAGGCCATATGGAGCAATAGTTTTGTGGAGTACTGATGGAAGAGACTTCACAGTCAATGGGCAAAGGGTTAAGCTCTACATGGCTACTGCACCAGAGGAAGATGGGGTTTCAACTCCACTGTCTGACCCTACCCCGGCCTAATCCAAAAAGAGGCAAAGTCAAGCTAGAGACTTAAAACAAGCTCACTTGGGAGGAAGTCCCATGCGTATCCTTGTATATATTGCATTGGTATTTTCATTTTCATCTTATAAAAAAAAAAAAAAAAGGGGAGAGAGAAGTCGTGTGCAGGTGCTTGATCGATGCAGGTTCGAGCAAATGTCGTGCGTGGGAGCGACCTCACACAGCGACACTTCGAAGTCGCTCCAGCTGGGAGCGACGTTACGGGAGCGACACCTCGAGGTCGCTCGGCTTAAAGACGTTTTGTGCTCCAAAAACGCTCTCGGAGCGACCTCTCAGAGCGAGCACATGAAGTCGCTCCAACTGGGAGCGACGTTACGGGAGCGACACCTCGAAGTCGCTCGCGTTTTCGTCGTCACGGAGCTCAAAAACTGCCTCGGAGCGACGTCCTAGAGCGACACCTCGAAGTCGCTCCATCTCCAGAGCGAGGTTTCGAGAGCGACACTCCAGAGTCGCTCGCGTTTTCGTCGAATCACGACGCGAGAGAAGGACTCGGGAGCGACCTCTCGCAGCGACACCCTCACGTCGCTCCCGAACCGGTCCAGGTAAGTTTTCTGACTCTAAACCCCGGTTTACTTCAAGTAAACCGACCCTAACCACCCTAGACCGAACCGGACGACCCTAAACCTACCCCCAGCCCCCGCGAATCCATCTCTATCACTCTCCCCTCCTCTCACAAACTCTCAAACTCTCTCAAACTCACCCACACCAAAAATCCCAAAACTTTCTCAATTCTCACCCAAATCGACTAGTTCTTGTTTCTAAATCCAAGCTTTCGCCCCTGTAGCCTATTCCTCACCACCCATTCACCATTTCTTTTCATCCAAAGCAAGGTATTGAGTTTTAAAATTCAAATTCGTAGGTCCATGAACCCTAGGATTTAAAAATCGAAATTTGGTCATTTTCTTGCTAGATTGTGGTGAAATAGACTAGGGAAAGCTTATCTATCAAGTTGGGTTGTCGAATAAACGGTGAAATTGAGTTTAATTTGCACTTTGGCAAAGTTAGGGTTCATGGATTTGGGGGTTTTCGAATTTGACCTTAATTGGGTGTGTCTGTGAGTGAACTAGATGCGTTAAGGTGTTACAAGAGTGAGAATCATTGCATTGTGTTGAACTTGAGTTTAAATTGATAATTCATTTGTTAAGTTCACTTTTGCAAATTTTCACTTGCAAAGTCTTGCCCTTCTTTACTTCCATCTACTTATCCCTTTTCAAGTTTTTAATTTTTCAGGTGAAAATGGTTAAGAAGACAAAGGGAAAGTTGGAAGCTGAGAGGCAAGAAGCTGAAAGACAAGAGTTTGCACTAAGAGGAAAAGCTTTGCCCTCCGAGCCAACTGGCTCAGGGACGCAGAAGACTGTTCGACAGCAGACTTTGGCTGCAAGGAAATCGAAAGAACAGGAGAAGAGGGCAGGGAAAAGTGTAGCAGTTCCCATCCATGAGGAAAGTGAAACTGAGAGTGCTGATGAGCAGGCACCTACGAAGAAAGCCAAGATGTCCAAAGGCAAAGGGGTTGCGGTTGATCGAGATAGGGCGAAAACTCCATCTGTGGAGGAGCTGTATGATCACTTGAAGAATGAGGTCACTTGGACTCCAACCAGGTTCGCCGACCTTGATCTGCTGAAGGAGTTGGGTCTTGACTCTGACATTGAAGAGATGCTAGGACATTTGAAGATGCCAAAACTCCTCACCATGGCATATCCTTTCTACAAGGATGTCACTTGTCAGTTCTTATCTTCTCTTGCGGTCACTTACCACGACACCGCGCATGTGAGGCAAGGATGGGGAAAAATCAGTTTTAAGGTCAATGGACGAGAATACAACATGAACTTCAAGGACATTGGGAGAGTCATGGGGTTCCAAGACCTAGAAGACCACTCCCTACCCAAGTGTGAGAACCTTCCCACGGAGCTTTGGAAGTTGATCACTGGAAACAAACACACTACCGGGGCTGACAAGAATTCACACATCCGACACCCGTCCGTACGTTACCTCCACAGGATGCTAGTCCATGCATTCTACCCACGGAAGCAAGCTGGTACGGTTACTGAGGAAGACATGCGACTGCTCTGTCCGGCTATCCGTCCCTACGCCCAACCTGGAGTTTTACCCCTTCCCAGCACCGACATCTATGCTACCTTCGGGATGGTCAGTTTCTTTGTGGGTCGTCTCCAGCACTACAGAGACTGGGCGTGGTCCACCACTGACTCGCGCCCAAAGATGGGGATAGGTGGAATGATCACACCACTGCTCCAATTTCTGAATGTTCCCTTGGGAAAGGACGCAGTGGGACCGAAGTTCATTGATGGCACCTACTTGAGGATTGCTACCTATTTTAGTGGGATGTATGGGAAGGACTACGTCTACCACTACTATTTGCAGGGCAAGCCAGTCGAAGTGGTTCTTCCAAACCGGAACCTGACGAGTTTAGAGATACCTGGAGCTATTAGCTTCAACATACCCCAGGAGTACTTTCTTGGAGAACACGGGCCTCTCGATCCAGTTAATGCTGCTCCATCAAGGAGAAGAAGTGTTCCTACGCGACATGACTCGCCTGTTGCAGACCCTTCTGAGCATATCTATGGACCTCCGCGCTACTACTTCAAGCCACATGACGGAGTTCTTCCCCCTGGAGCTCTTCGTGATGCTCATGACCACATTAGTCGCCTTCAGAGGTGGAACAAGGCTCAGGACAGAACGATAGAAAAGCTGAAGGATAAGTGCAAGGCGCTAAGCAAGACGGTAAAGAAGCAGGCAAAGACCTCAGCCAAATTCATGAAGAAAGTAGCTGATGTCTTAACCAGGGGGGGGGATAGCTGGATGTAGCTCAGCAGACTTCGCTTTCGCGAACACCTCGAACCCCCAGCCTCCACCTCCGCCTGATGCTCTTGGCTTCCCCCTCACTGCTGCGCAGCTTCAGCGTAAGCGGAGGAACCCACCCACTCAACCTTCCATTTCCGGTAACAAGTCCCCATCCCTCGCTTCTTCTGATAGTGAGGACGAGATTGACGAGGTTGAGAGCCACCATGGTATGGAGGCTCCGGTTCAGCATCCGGTGGTTACTATACCACCTTCCCACCTGACGACGACGATGCTGGGGCATCAGCCCCCACCTACTATCCATAGGAGGTACTTCTTTCTCTCCCTTGTATATACCATTCCCTTTTTGCATATTAGTTTTCATTTCGGTATCTCTCTCTTTACTTGACAACACAGAGACTGTGTAACTCAAGTTTGGGGGAGGTACCAAGCATTTGATCATGTTTGCTTTGATGTTGTTTCATGAGTCATGCATTGCATACCTATTTGCATAAAAAAAAAAAAATTCATTTAGTTTGCATCATTTTGCATTTCTAGGAGAGTCTAGGGCATATAGGTTGCATTCACTTGCACTGGGAGCAATGATTTTAAATGCCTTATAAAGAACACTACGTTTCACCTGAAAAGCTATGCACCTCTCGAAAAGACTTGTATGTTTCGTGCCTTGAAAACTCTTCTTGAAACTTGTTGATTGCTGAAACCTACTCTTTGAAGCCAACTACAACCCTATTTGAACTAAACGAACTTAATGCTTCTTGCTTAGGGTCCCTTGTGTACTGAGTCATGGCTATACACACTTGAGTTGTCACATCTTTTATGCCAATCTTTTTTGACAAACTCTAGTGGTAGACCACTCCCAAAAACCTTTCCCTCCTTTTAAGCTTTCATTGTTTGATGAGTGAGGCCTTCTTAGGAAAGTCTTACATGTGCATAATGTTGAGAGTATCGGGAACGACAATGCTTGATCTTCATTCTTGCTAGATTAGGCACATCATTGTCTAGCCATAGATGGGGGTGAGTGTTGTAAAGTTTGATTTGGGAGTTTGAGAAAATGGAAGGAAAAGAGTGAACTCTTGTGCTTAATTGGCTAGTCTTTATGGGATAAGTAGAGAAACTTCTACCTCAGTTTATGAAAAGTCTTGGCCCCCGAAAAAAAAAAAATAAATAAATAAAAAAAAAGGGGGCTAGCAAAACTGTTTAGAGCTAAGTTTTGTTTTGAAGTTGAGAAAAATCCTTATGAGATTTCAAAGAAAAGAGTTTTGTCGTGCAAGGTGTTCTTGAGATCTTTTGGTGAGAGATGTGAGTTGGGCTTGACATTTGGGAAAAATTGTGTAATTGTATGTTTGGGAAAAGGGTAGAACAATGGAGATTGAGCATTGTATGCATGAGTTGGTCCCTTTCTTAGATATATTATGTGCAATGTCAAGGCTACTTGTTTCGAGAGTAAACCACCGTAAAGATTTTATGTTTCGAACCTTTTGATTCACTTGAATAAAAGCCTTCCCTTACCCAAATGACTTGGACCGACTGACCATTTGCAAGAATTCACTAGATGTTTTGTGCTTAATGAATGTGAGAGTTGGTTGATTTGAATGTGTGGATGCTTGATGACGAGTGTAGGGACAAAAGGAGTTGAGATAGGCCTAGAGAAGCTAGAGTGTAATAAGAGAGTGTGCTAATCGTGTTTGCTAGTTGTGTTTCTTTTGGCTATGAGCTCCCACCTTCAAACCTCTCTCCCTATGAGTTCTAGAAAGTTCACTTGTGGACAAGTAAAGAACAAGTTTGGGGGAGTTGATATCTTGCATATTTCTAATGTTTTATCCATTCACCCATGTGCATTTTGATCATATAGATTAGGATTTAGCCATGTTTAGGTTGCATTTTGCATACATGAGTCCTTATCAGGTATTGGAGTACCACATGGAGTTCTTGGAGACATTTGGGTGCAATTGGAGTCCAAAAGAAGTGTTTAAAGTGATCATTGGGCGAGCACCTTACCGGAGCGACCAGTCCGGAGCGACACCGTCAAGTCGCTCTGATCTCCCTATCAGAGCGACCTTACCAGAGCGACAGGGAAGAGTCGCTCGCGTTTTGTCACCCGGAGATGCGAGAACGAGTCCGGAGCGACCTCTCGCAGCGACACAGCGAGGTCGCTCCCGAAGCATGGAGCGACTACTCGGAGCGACGAGCGGAGGTCGCTCGCGTTTTCATCACTCGGGAACGCGAGAACGAGTCCGGAGCGACCTCTCGCAGCGACACAGCGAGGTCGCTCCCGAAGCATGGAGCGACTACTCGGAGCGACGAGCGGAGGTCGCTCCGCGTCTTATTTCTGCTCGAACTTATGATTTCTCAAGGGCCTTTTGGTCATTTCATGATGCACGTTTTTATTTTCTAAACCTATGTTTTAATACTCTGTAAGCCACCAGGAGGCAGATCATCTTTGTTCTTAAGAAAAACCACCAAAAACTTTGGAAAGTCATCTCTTGAATCAATTGATCAGTTTTGTTATTGAAATTCTGTGTTCTTATATTTATTTTCTTTGTGTTTCTCTACATGATTAATCTGAAATCCAACATGGGTTTAAGAGGAATCATGGAGATTAGTGAGTAATCCCCCTTTGAATTCATGGGTTAGGGAGATTAAGGGTGATTAGGTTAGAGCTAGGATGTTTTAGTGTAGATCATTCATATTTCCTTGCTAGCAGAGTGAACCTAATGCATCTTCTGAGTTGGCCACTCAGTTGTTGATCCTTAGGCATTTCTCACCCGAAAGGTGTTCGAGGAAATGCCCGAGACAACTCTTCCTAGCTTTTAGCATACTTTGCCAAAGACATTTGTTGTTAGAGGTGCTAAGATAGCCATTGGACTTGCTAGTTATGATTACTTTCATATTATTCAACCAAAGACATTTGATGCTTGGATTGTGTTAGTAAATGAACATTCATCTAGACATAGAGTTTGTTTAGGATTGTGTCTAAGCTTAAGGTTGATAGTTTGATTGATCGTTTGCCATCCTTAGTTCGAAACTTGATCACCCGATGTCTAATCCCTATATCCATGAGTTCTCTTTTCCCATAGTTAAGAGAGTATCATTTAGTTATCCTTTTAGTTAGTTATAGTTTAAAAACCCTTTAAAAACCATTGGTTGCACTTAGATTAAGTGATTACTTGCATTCTCGGTGCTTTCCATCTCTCAGAACTGGTTCGACAATCATTTATACTACAACATTTGTCTTAGGAGCCTTGAAAACTCCTAATC